>NW_026652276.1:33554452-33633896 GCF_009828535.3 Hylobates moloch | reverse complement strand
GCTAATTTTTTGTATTTTTAGTAGAGACGGGGTTTCACCGTGGTCTCAATCTCCTGACCTCGTGATCCGCCCGCCTCGGCCTCCCAAAGTGCTGGGATTACAAGCGTGAGCCACTGCGCCCAGCCAACAACTTAAAATTTTGAAGTACATCCTTTTAGGTCTTATTTACTCTGCAAAACTGTATGTAATTCTTAATTAGGTAAAACATTATTTCAATTACATTTTGCATGTAGCTTTTTTTTCCTATTTAGGTGAGATAGAAAATTTGATTCACCCTTTCTAAAGTGTTTAATGTTCTCTCTATTGTTAGAGTTTCACAGGTATATCTTGCCATTGATGAAAGACTTGCATCTTTGAAAACTGATACATTTAGTAAAACAAGAGAGGAAAAAATGGAGGATATTTTTGCACAGAAAGAGGTAATTTATTTCTTTGATAGAAAATTCAAAAGTTAATTATTAACTTAATAGCAGTTTCTTTTCGGGTATATCTGTATAGTGTCTCTGTCTCCTGAAGTTGTTTCTGTTCCTTGTAGATGGAAGAAGGTGAGTTCAAGAACTGGATTGAGAAGATGCAAGCAAGGCTCATGTCTTCCTCTGTAGATACCCCTCAGCAACTGCAGTCGGTCTTTGAGTCACTCATTGCCAAGAAACAAAGTCTCTGTGAAGTGCTGCAAGCTTGGAATAACAGGTGTGATTTTGCAGTCTGGTTTTCTTTAATATTATTGCCACATTTGTTCTAATGTGATATCTTAAAACTTAAAAATTTTTAATTATGGATGTTTCATTTTGTGCTCAAGTTAAAGAAACTCTCGTTTCCCGTCACTCTCCTTTCCTCTTTGTATTTTAAAATATATGTGCTATATTTTAGGTAGCTTGTGAAGATGTAAAAACCAGAGGAGAACAGCCTTTGATGCTGTTTCTAATATAATTTGAAACAATGTAGTTCAGATGTGTGTGTGCTGTTGAATTGTTTTTAACTGAATTAGTGTGCCATGAGTCACTATTGGTTTTTGGCCAGCAATTTCAAATATATTGTATATTGATATGTTTATCTTATGCCTTTATTTAAATATTTATTTTTTAGAAGTATTTTTCTTTATAATAATTTGCTATTTTTTTTTACAACTATAGTCAGATCAACAAATGCTCCTGGTTAATTAGATATGACAAAAACTTACGCTTATTTATATATAACTTTAAAGACTATGGTAATCCAAATAGGAAAACTTTGTGATTTCAAAGTTGTAAAGAGAAAATTTATAAACAGCACTCAAGGGGCTAGAAACAAACCATGTATTTTTTTTTTTTTTGCTTTTGGCCACAGGTTGCAGGACCTTTTCCAACAGGAAAAGGGTAGAAAGAGACCTTCAGTTCCTCCAAGTCCTGGAAGACTGAGACAAGGGGAAGAAAGCAAGGTATGAAATATAGTCTTGTCCTTGATCCTTAATCGATAGAAATATAGTTAGTTCCATTTATAATACTTAGCAGGGATAGTTTAATATGTACTTTAGTAATGATATCCAGTAGGGTTTTCCATTTTGAATTTGTGAGGTTTCAAGGAACTATGACCTGGATTACTTTTATGTTATAACCTGAAATAAAATGATTGCTTATAATTTATTTATTTGAAATGTTTATAAAAGCTACAGTTTGCTGCATCACCAAGGGTAGCATCATGGTGACAGCAAGTGCTACAAAGGAAAGTCGTGGATGCTCTGAGTATATAATAGGATCCTCATTTATTTTATACTCTGCAGTTTTGGGTGTTTTTAAAATCTCTGTGCTTAAATAAGAGGTTTTTCTTAAGGTATTTGAACTGCGTAAGTTCTTTTTCAACTGTGTTAGTTTTCTCTTGCCCAGTGACAGATTATCCCAAACATAGTGGCCAAAACCACAAATTTATGGATAGATATATCTATATGGATGTTTATAGATAGATATATCTATATAGATGTTTATAGATATATGTATATAGATGTTTATAGATAGATATATCTATACAGATGTACATAGATATAATACTTAGGATTATCCCTTACGCCTAATAATCTTGTATAGATAGATCTATATCTATCTATCGATCTATCTAGATATATCTATCTATCAATCTTTCTATCTAGATAGATAGATATATCTATACCTAGATGCGTAATTCCAGGAAGCGAGCTACTATTTAGAATGCAATTCTCAAAGTGTGGTTCAAGGACTCCTGATAGTCCAAGACCTTTTCAGGGACTCTGCAAAAATTTTTTTTTTGAGAGATGGAGTGTCTCACTCTGTCATGCATGCTGGAGTGCAGTGGTGCGATCTCGGCTCACTGCAGCCTCTGCCTTCCGAGTTCAAGCAATTCTCCTTCCTCAACCTCTCGAGTAGCTGGGATTACAGGCGTGCGTCACGACACCCAGCTAATTTTTTGTATTTTTAGTAGAGATGGGATTTCTCCATGTTGGCCAGACTGGTCTTAAACTCCTGACCTCAGGTGATCCACCCACCTTGGCCTCCCAAAGTGTTGGGATTACAGGCGTGAGCCACCACACCTGGCCCATTTTTATTTTTTATTTTTTCGGTTGCATATCTGTATGAAGCTAGATTTTCTTTATATACTTCAATCATAATGGTGTATCTCAACAGATTACATGCAGAAGCCAAATATGAATCTAGCTATTTTCTATTTAGCTAGACATTAAAGATATTTTTCAAAATGTAAAGCAGTGCTACTCTTTCACCAATTTTTTTTTTAATTTTAGAAAATTGGTATGTTACGTGTTTAAATATGTTACTTATATTAATGGGTTTATTATTTATAAATGAGTTCATGCACATTTAATAACTTTCTCTGTTTTAATTTCTAATAAGGTAAAAATGTCTAAGGTAAACAAAAGCTAATTAAAAATATTAAGGGGATTTTTAGTAATTTTTAAGGGTATAAATGAGTCCTGAGACCAAAAAGTTTAAGATTCACTGGATTAAAAAATTTTTTGAGTGTGATTTTCATGTTTTCCATAAGAACAAAGTATTTACTTCTCTACAGATAAGTGCAATGGATGCATCTCCACGGAATATTTCTCCAGGACTGCAGAATGGAGAAAAAGGTTGGTCCTTGAATCTGGTGATCACTTGCCATAGGATTTAAAGAAATTTCTTATTGTATAAGTTGTTTTAAACTGTTTGAGCAGTTTTTCCGATGCTGTTGTTCATAGACTTTTTTCCCTTCCTGTAGAGCACTTGTAATCCTATCAGATTAAGATTATCATATAGTGTATTGCAGTAAGATAAATCAGGTTATAGAAGTACATGAAATATAAAGAATGCTGCTATTGGGGAAGAAAAACAGAAAAAAGTAAATTGAATTTGTTTTGCCTATTACAAAGTCAATCCCCAGGTTTCATTGCAAAAATCTTATAAAGTTTAATTTACATTTTTAATGTCACTAAAATATTGTCTAGACTTAAGATGTCTTTCACAGTATTTCATTGAATAACTTGGTGTCATCATAGAAACTTTGTGGGGAAATTTACATAGACTGTAGAACCAGGAGCTCAACTTATAATTCTTGGCATTTTTCTATTATAATTGCTTTTTCTTTCCCAGAACAAGCATGGAGTCTTTCTCACAGTGTCCTAAATTCATTCTCTATTAAGGTAGAAACTAATATTTAGGTAGGCATTGTGGTATAATGGATAGCGTATTGGATAGGAGTCAGTCTTGGTTGATAGTTGCAGTACTGCTACCAGGATTTGATTGTAGTCAAGTCATATATAATCTTTCTGGATTTTTGTGTCCATTTCTATGACATGAGCTACATGACCTAGATGATTTTTAAAAAGTAAAAATTCTACCTTTTAGGAAGTAGGAATATGAATGAGCATTAAAAAAATATCAGGTAGACATGGACTTAATGTATGTAAATGACTCATTTAAGATTGTGTTTTTCTTTAGAGGATCGCTTCTTAACAACTTTGTCCAGCCAGAGCTCCACCAGTTCTACTCATCTCCAATTGCCTACGCCACCTGAAGTCATGTCTGAACAGTCAGTGGGAGGGCCCCCTGAGCTAGATACAGCCAGCAGTTCCGAAGGTAGAGGTTAAGTCACTTTTACCCTATTTCATTGTATCTAAGACTGAAAGATGTATCATTGATTTACATGAATTACAGCCATTTCTCTAAGGACAGATATTTGCTTCATAGTAACAGATTCATGCCTTGCTTTCTGTTTATTTGGTAACTACTAAATTATAGTATAAACTTTGAAATTAACTTTAAAATTGCTATTTAACTCATGTGTAATAGCCACAGTGCTTCAGAGATGTTTAAAAAAACAAGTGTCCCTTGGAGTCCATGCTGTGTGTGCTTCACTGTTGTTTCCTGTTTTATCTCATAGTGGTCTTTTCCCTTGATCAGAAATTTTAAACTGTTATTGGTATAGTATACATATGTCTATATTCCAGAAAGGAAAAGAACCAGTCAGCAGTTTATACTTTTTATTCTCTCTGAATATTAATATATAAGTAGACTATTTTTCATTTTAGATGTGTTTGATGGGCATTTGCTGGGATCCACAGACAGCCAAGTGAAGGAAAAGTCAACCATGAAAGCCATCTTTGCAAATTTGCTTCCAGGAAATAGCTATAATCCTATTCCATTTCCTTTGTAAGTATTATTAAAACCAGTGGCTCTTAGCAGGGGGGTTATTTTTCCTTAGTTGCTCACTGCATATTTAAATATATTTATCTGATGCATGATTTTTCAATCCTAAATTTTATTTCATCTTAGTAAAAGAGATGTCTTTTGATACAATACTTTGTAGAACATATAATCATTATAATATAGTAGATGAGTGGATAAAGCACTAGCCAATGTTACTTATAAATGTTTGAATTACTTGTTCTGGAAACACTTGTTTGTTTATCTTTTTTCAAAGATATGTGGCTATATCCACTGATTTAATAATTATAAAAACATATTGCTTGTTATATATGAGGTTGGTCGTTGATTTGCTGGGACATGGCATTGTCCTAGCACTGATGATGAACTGCAGTGACTTGTACAAGTTTTCATGTGATCTTTTTTTTATGGGGCACACTCAAATTTGGAAAGAATATAGGCTGGCTGTGAAAGTTTATTTTTCTTCCACTGGTTGACCCATGTGGCTATCAAATGCTGCCCTTGTTATGGAACAAGTGTATCCAAAAAGTGGACATTTTTGTTAATAAGGCCTTCTGCTTTTTATTAACTGACTTACATATTTATTCAATTAGTATTTAAACTTTTATTTAGTGCCTATTTTAGTGCCCTGTGATGTAGAATAAGATTTGTAAGGAACAGTCATCGCTCTTAGGAGCTCATAATCTTTGGGAAGATACAGTTAGGACTCACAGTACAGTATGTGATACATTACATGACAGTAAAATACAAAAGGTCCCTTTTTTTTCTACTTTAGACCCGAATATATCAGTTTCTTGATTGGGCTGGGATCCCCCTTATGTTATGGTCTTTGTTCATGCTGTCACATTTATTTTTATTTTTTTAATTTTTATTATTTTTGAGACAGTCTCTCCCTCTGTCACCCAGGCTGGAATGCAGTCTTGTGATCTTGGCTCATTGCAACCTCTGCCTCCTAGATTCAAGTGATTCTCCTGCCTCAGCTTCCCCAGTAGCTAGGACTACAGGTGTGTGCCACCACACCTGGCTAATTTTCGTATTTTTAGTAGAGACGAGGTTTCACCGTATTGGCCAGGCTGCTCTCGAACTCCTGACCTCAGGTGATCTGCCCACCTCAGTCTCCCAAAGTACTGAGCTACTGGACCCGGCCCTTTAAACTTTTTTTTTTAATATAGTTTTTTTCTTTTTATTTGTTTCTCTTCTCTCTAAACCACTTTTTTGAAACACATTCTTTTTTAATCATTCAGTCCTGTTCTTTCTAAGAAGAATTTACTAGACCCTCCCCCTTACCTCCTGCTCCAGTCAGAGTAGGTTTCTGTTATATGCTCTTAAGATTCCTGTCTTGGTCCGTTCATGCTGCTCTGATGAATTACCATCGACTGAGTCGCTTATAGACAACAGAAATTTAATTCTTACAGTCCTGGAGGCTAGAAGTCTGAGATGAGGGTGCCAGCATGGTTGGGTTCTGACAAGGGTCCTCTTTTGGGTTGTAGACTGCTGTTTTCTCTTTGTATTCTCATGTGGTGGAAGGAAGCTGAGAGAGCTGTGTCTGGTCTTTTTTTATGAGGACACTAATCCCATTCAAGAGTACTCCACTCTCATGACCTAAATTACCTCCTAAAGGCCCTACCTCCTTATACCATAACATTGGGAGTTAGGATTTTAACATATGAATTTTGTGGGGGCTGGGGGGGTAAACATTCATTCTGTAGCAATTCCCTCATAGCAATTACCACAGAGATTATATTTATTTATTTATAGGATTATCTGTTTCTTTACCCCCATTACATTATAAACCCTGTGGTGCCAATTTTTTTTCACCATTGTATTGTTAACATCTCACACATGTAAGATCCTTAAAAATAGTTTTTCTTCATATTATATCCTTGGCATGTTCGGTGTTCTGTAAATAGCACCTAAATTAGAAATGACTGTGCCTAACAGTGCCTAGGTGAGTTAGGGTCAGAGTCAGGGGAGCAAAATTTAAGTTGAAATGGAGCTACACTGGATTTTTTTGTGTGATAATAGTAAAGTGGCTGTGTTGCATTGTTTATTATTGAACTAGTAGTATGTCTTCTAGAAGACTTTTTCTCTCTAGCTTATAATGGAACAAAATATCTTAGACTTCTGCTGTTCATTGTAAATTCTTTTTGAGATTAGTGTGGCCAGAGTCTTGGCAGTATGGAAAGGTTTGTTTGGAGTGACTATTGCAGAACCCTCTGATTTGAAACCTAATTAATTCTGATAATTTTCTAATTGCCTTCAAAAACTTTCTGTTGATATCTTTTTCTTTCCTAATGATTCAAGTTATCATATCTGCATACATTTTGGCTTTCTTAATTATATTCTTAACTCTACAGTACTTAGTTAACTTACGTATTTTAAAAATTTGCATAGTGATCCAGATAAACACTACTTAATGTATGAACATGAACGAGTGCCCATTGCAGTCTGCGAGAAGGAACCCAGCTCCATCATTGCTTTTGCTCTCAGGTATTATTCATGGGACTTTGACTTATAATGGCATCTATGTATTTTATGTATGTCTATTAATCCCTTATTTTGGGAATCTTTCACATAAAGCAAAATGATTAAATATAAGCAAAAATATATGTCTTTAGTCATGATAGCTTGTTCTTTTTTTTTTTTTTTTTGAGACAGAGTGTCACTCTGTTGCCCAGGCTGGAGTGCAGTGGTACAATCTCGGCTCACTGCAACCTCTGCCTCCTGGGTTCAAGCAGTTCTCCTGCCTCAGCCTCCCGAGTAGCTGGGACTACAGGCACATGCCACCATGCCCAGCTAATTTTTGTATTTTTAGTAGAGACGGGGTTTCACCATAATGGTCAGGCTAGTCTTGAACTCCTGACCTCAGGTGATCCACCCGCCTTGGCCTCCCAAAGTGCTGGAATTACAGGCGTGAGCCACCGCGCCTGGCAGCTTGTTCCTTTTGTGCATAGAAATCTTCTCTGAACCCAAATAATGAAGTGTAGGATGATTCCTAAGTAAGCTCCTAATAACTAAATTGACTTGGCAAGTTATTTACTGAGCCTTGAATCCTCTATCCATTCTGTTAAAATATGTTTCCCTCATATCCCTTCTCTCAGTTTACTTGTTGACATAGTACTTGGAGCATCCTGCCTTGTACAATCTGAATATCTTTTTTGTACCATTCACTCATTATCTACTACCCTACATACGAGGTAAAATTTTTCTACTTAGAAAACAGCAGTCACCTCTTACCCATTGAGGATATGTTCTAAGAACCCCCGTGGATGTCTGAACCTACAGATAGTACTGAACCCTATAAATACTATGTTTTTTCCTGTACATACATACCTATGATAAAGTTTAATTTATAAATTAGCCTAACCACCATAAGAGATGAACAACAACAATAAGATAGGACAGTTTTATAACAATATACTGCAACAAAAGTTATGTGAATGTGCTCTCTCTCTTTCTAAATATGTTAATGTTTTTGGACTGCAGTGGACTGTGGGTAATTGAAACTATGGAAAGTGAAACTGTGGATGAGGAGGGACTACTGTAACGCTGTTCTTATGCCTTATTGCGTAGACATTTCTGACTTTTTAGTTTATACAGTTATCATATATCTTAAAGCTATATCCACTTTAAAAATATATAGTATGTTTAAAAGGGCAAAGCTTTTAAATCTTTTTTTCTTTTTTGAGACAGAGTCTTGCTCAGTTGCCCAGGCTGGAGTGCAGTGGCGCAATCTCGGATCACTGCAAGCTCCGCCTCCGGGGTTCACGCCATTCTCCCGCCTCAGCCTCCAGAGTAGCTGGGACTACAGGCGCCTGCCACCATGCCTGGCTAATTTTTTTTGTATTTTAAGTAGAGACGGGATTTCACCATGTTAGCCAGGATGGTCTCCATCTCCTGACCTCGTGATCCACCCGCCTCAGCCTCCCAAAGTGCTGGGATTACAGGTGTGAGCCACCGCACCCAGCCTTAAATCTTAAGAATATCTTGGTGGTAGCTGATCTTAGTTTAAGTAGAATCTAAGATGTTTAAAGCAATTTTTTCCCACTGGAAGGCGATTACAATTTTTAATTTTTCTTGTTAGATGGTAGTTACAAGAAGTCCATTTATTCAACAAATATTTGAATGTTTACAAAATATGATATACTAGATGTTGGATGTACAGGAGTAAATAAGATAGATTTACATGCCTCTGCCTTTATGCAGTTTAGAGTTTACTATGTAGATAATGAGGAATTTTTTTCTTTTATAAGATTCCATATGATAAATTTTTAACCTTTGCCTTTGGCCTTAGTGAACATGGTATAAGCTTCTCACTTTATTTAATAGTCATAATACATTAATAGGTAAGAAAGGTAGGAGAGTCAACCAAATCAAAAATATTTTTTGTGCTATTAGGAAGTAAGGATTCTAGTTGAGATCATCTTTTTTCAATGTCTTAGAAAAACAATACATCCTAACATGCCTCCCTTCTAAAGCAGGGTTCCCAGACTGCTAGCCTAAGAGTCAGGTTTTTTTTTTTTTCTTTTTGGCTAATAGAACACTAAACATTTTTTTCCCTTAAAGTTTAGTACTTTAAGTAGAAAATCACTCTCAAGTTCTTTTTTTCTCTATTGTACTAAACACTGAGGCTTCAAACTTTTACCAGTTCAATCCCTGAAGTCATTTGATCTAAATATTAGTAAGTAGGCTTTTAAAATGTTTGTTGAGGATATTGATACTGGTTGGTGAGTCAGTGGGGTCATATCTTATATTACCTTCTATGAAGACATTGACCTTCCTCATGAAGCTTCTACTTGATTGCTTTTGTTAGTTAACCAAAATTAATTTAATTATGGAAATGTATAATGATTGTGCTTCTATAATGCAAAACTACTCTAAAGCATATGATTTACTTTTAAAGAAGAAGTTAATGTTTTAACGTTTTTCAACCTATTTCTACCCTAAGTTGTAAAGAATACCGAAATGCCTTAGAGGAATTGTCTAAAGCGACTCAGTGGAACAGTGCTGAAGAAGGGCTTCCAACAAATAGGTGATTCATGATTGAGTAGAAACTATTTTAATTTAGTTATGTTATCATTTTCTGTATGCTTGTACTTCAGTTTTATTATAGCATTTATCAGCATAAAAATTTCTAGGATTCAGATAATGGCACTCATTTCAGCCAATAATTGAGACAACAAAGCTCAAATATAGCAAAAGAACTGAAACAGTCCCTTAGGATGCAGTTTTATGATAATTGCAATAGCAGTTAAATGTATATTGCAGATTTAATGACATTTTTGAAAAAAAATGAAAAGGTGTTTTTATTTAAAAACTAACTTGTAAAATTGGTAAGCTCCTGCTTGACTTGGCAATTGAAAGTATCTGTGAATTGTTTATAATAAATAAAGGTCTTAATACTTCGAAAACCAAACCCAAACCAGTTATTTTGGCATGTTCAGTATTTTAGACTTTTAGACAGAAATTGTCACATGCTCATTATTGTGATTCTTATTGAAATAGAGTTTCCAACTCTACTAACATGATAAAGTTTTATCTGAATTATCATTGTCATAACTAGTGTGAGAGAAAGGAATTGATATTTTCTGTAGTTGTTTGATTTATGGTGCTGATACAGTGTTAATGGACTTGGGAAACATAATATATTCCTCCATACATTTTTATAGTTACAGCATTTCACTTTTAAGTCCAGTAGATATTTCAGACTTTTTGTTCTGTGTTCTAGCCTGTGTTTATGTAAATTATGAATCAGACTTTTGATATTGTAGGTGGGCTTAGGTAGGAAGTAAATCAGTATACAGTGTAATTAGTGTAGAGTACTTACTATTTTCTGTTTGACTTGTATAAAACTAATTTTTTCTTTTTTTTCTTTTCATTTTAGTACTTCAGATAGCAGACCAAAGAGTAGCAGCCCTATCAGATTGCCTGAAATGGGTGGAGGACAGACAAACCGTACAGCAGAAACAGAACCACAACCAAGTAAGATTACACATGGAGGAATATTTATAATTAGATTTACCTATAATTATGGTTTGAAAAAGAAAATACATGAAAACAAGTACTATCTGGCAATGATTTACTCCTTATGATCTCTGAAATATAAATTTAGATATTTTTGTATGTCCTCTTTATAGGTGTTTTGCTTTTCTTTGTTGATTCTTATCTCAAGTGTTAAGTTCAAGGTATTGAATTCGAAACTTTTAGAAGCTCTTTGGAGCTTCTGCTTCCTAGAAGAGCTTTCAGCTTAAAATATACAACCTAAGATGCAAGATAAATTTTTTTCCTTTCTAGTTTTACAGTATTACTGGCACTATGAAAATAAATTTTCATGCATTCCCTCCTTTAATCCCCCTAATAACCACATAAGAATTATTTGATATATCCTTATTTTTCAAGAAGGAACTTAAAATTTAGATTTAGTAACTTGCTCAAGATTAGACAGTGCTGGAACTGGGATTTGAATTTGTGTTTCTCTGACTTTGTCAGGAACACATTCAGCTGCAAGTAACACAAAATTCAACTGTAAGGATTTAAACAAATGACAGCTTATTTTTCTAAAATAACCAAACCTGGAAGTTGGCAGTTGCTGGCATTTGTTTAGCTGCTCAGCATTGTTATAACATTAGGGGAATAGTTTCTCTATGATTCCTTTAAGTTTTCCTCATGGTTAAAAGTGTTCCATTTTTGTTTGCATTTGAGGCAGAAACAAGGGTGTTGCAAGCTGCCGCTGTTCTCTTTCATTAGGAAAGCAGAGGCTCCTCCTTTAGTCTCATTGGTCAGAGCTGAGGCTCATGGCCACTCCTGACTGAAAGAGACAGAGAAAGTAGGGAGCAGCATTGTCCCGGTTGGGTTACACAAATCATGATCCTTTCCTGGTGCTGTACACATAGTTACACACCCTACCCCGCTCCCCTCTTCCCCTAAGTTGGCATTCTGTTGGTAGGGAACCAGGTAGGAGTGGATATTAAGGAGGCAATACTAGTGTCTGTTACCCAAGTAAGCACATTTGTGATTGACATTTTCTGTGAATTTTGTAAATGGTAAATTTGCAAGAATTAGAATCATATTAATAGTATGATGAATGAAGCTCAAAACTAGGAGTAAAAGTATAGAGCAAGCTTTAGTAAATTCTTGGCTGTTTGATGGCCTTTTTTATTTTTTGAAAGATGCTGCAAAGGAAATCTTGTATTTTCCTGTGTTAAACTGTAGGAACACAAATGACACAAAGATGTTACCTTTAACTGAATTCTTGTAGCTTGTGAAATTGTTTTGTGTTCATTTAGTTAACTATATTGCAATACTGTAAGAACTCAGCCCTGATTTAATCTTGTTGCTTAAGCTGTGACTGCCTTTGAAAGATATTTTGAAAGGCTTTCTAGATAATTCCCCATATTTTTATATTAATCTAGCTGAGTGTTAACCCTCTATCTTTTTTTATGTTTTTATTAATAGGGGTTTTTGTTAAAAAGGGTGCTTGATTATGCAAAAACAACATGTGGAACAATAAGTAACAACATGAGGGACAATGTGCAAACAAAAGTATCTGCATTACTCAGGTTGATTAGCTTCATATAGTGGTTACTGCTAACAAAGAAATGAGCTGAAAATTTTTATTTTTCATCTGCATTGACCTGTACTTAAAATTAATATGTTACTTTTTATTTTTAGCCAAAAAGCCTTCTGGAATGTTGTCCTTCTTCAGAGGGACAGCAGGGAAAAGCCCCGATCTCTCTTCCCAGAAGAGAGAGACCTTACGTGGAGCAGATAGTGCTTACTACCAGGTTGGGCAGACGGGCAAGGAGGGGACCGAGAATCAAGGCGTTGAGCCTCAAGGTGTGTTAAAGAAGAATAAATGTGCTTATTCTAGGCTTTGATTTATTTATTTTAGTTGCATATATTTCTTATAGCCTTAAATAGATAATTCTTAGTGCTGAAACTGGGGCATTCCCTCTGTTCTCACTTGTCAGTGTGGTAGAGGGGAAAAAGCATGGCACTGGGAGAGTCCAACTAGTTTCAGATTTCACTGCCATCATGTACTGTGTGGTAGAATCAGAAATCTTTAGTTTCCATAACCTGTAAAGTGGCAAAAACAATGTCTTCCAAGGTCAATGTGACATTCCACATGTAAAAACATTTGTCTCAATATGTAACTCATATACTCAAATGTTTTCATTCCACTACTCCCTCAAATGTTTTCTTTCTTTTCAAGTCCCTGTAAAGTTGCAGCTGTTTATGTCCCCTTTCATTTTGACATTTAAAAATTATGTCTAATGCTGGGTGAGATGACCCATGTCCAGAATCCCATCACTTTGGGAGGCTGAGATGGCAGGATCACTTGGAGCCAGCAGTTTGAGACCAGCCTGGGCAATAAAGTGAGGCCTCTGTCTCTACCAAAAAAAAAAAAAAAAAAAAGTGTGTGTGTGTGTGTATCTACCTCATTGTGTTTGGGTATGGGTTTAGATCAGGAATAGGCAGACTGTGATGACCTGTTTTTGTAAATTAATGTTTATTGGGAAATAGACCCATTCATTTTACTTATCATCTGGTTGCTTTCACTTTATATTGGCAAGTTGAGTAGTTGGAACTTTTTCAGAGTGAAATATTTACTCTGTCTCTATACAGAAATAGTTTGGTGACTTCTGGGTTAGGCCATGAATTTGTAGTTTTAAAAAATAGCGACTGCTGGGCCCAGTATGGTAATCCCAGCACTTTGGGAGCCTGAGGCGGGCGGATCACTAGGAGCCTGGCCAACATGGAGAAACCCCGTCTCTACCAAAAATAAAAAAATTATCCGGGCCTGGTGGCACATGCCTGTAATCTCAACTACTTGGGAGGCTGAGGCGTGAGAATTGCATGAACCCAGGAGGTGTAGGTTGCAGTGAGCCGAGATTGTGCCATTGCACTCCAGCCTGGGTGACAGCAAGACTCTATCTCAAACAAACAAAAAAACCAACTGCTGTAATAAATTTTGACTAGTAATTAAGATATCTGTTTAGTATTCTGTAGGCTGCTTGCTATTGGGCTGTAGCTGTTTATAATGGGATCCTTGGAAGGCCTAGATGCTTCAAAAATTATTTTGAAATGTGAAACTTAGGGGGACTCTTTGTTCTTCTAGATATTAAGATGTATTTCAAATCTCTAATAATTAAACAGAAAGTAGTAAGCTTGCAATGCAAGTCAGTCACATATAAAAAAATAGCTCTGACATAGATTCTAGTATAGTTTATGTATAAAAATATATGTTTTAGTATATTAAAATAGTATTATATGTTAATTATGTATGTTATATAATTATATATGTTATATGCTAATAATAAAGTTATATATTATGTAACTAGTATATAATTTTGTTTTAAAATTATGTTTTATAAAATAATATTTTACACATTTTATATAGCTTAGTACATGATAAAGCATTGCAAACTATTGGGGAAACATTATTCTACACACAGGGAAAATAGTCATAATAAAGAAGCCATGGAAGTTCTTGGTATAAGAACTGAGTTACTATATTGCCACTGTAGGAATCATTCAGTTGTAAGAAAAAGTATTCAACCTAAATTCTCTATTTTTCTAATTTAAAAACTGAAATTCCAAAAAAAATACATTTTTATTGTAATCATTTAGACAGTTTAATTTTATATCTTATGCTTGCTTGATAGTGACTTGAGGAGGATATTTTTACTTTTAATTTGCTAAGTTTTTTTGTTATATCAAGGAAAAAGGAAAGGACAAAATGAACTGATAATTGCTCAAAACCTGGGCTTTACTAATGATCTTAAACCTTTTAGATGAAGTAGATGGAGGAGATACACAAAAGAAACAACTCATAAATCCTCATGTGGAACTTCGTAAGTATGAGATATTATATCATTGGTTTTGGGAGAGGGACTACAGTTGAGCCAGCTCTATTATTTAAGAATTCTAGCTTCATACTAAATAAATTTCCCAGTTCTTGAAATGAATATTAAGTCTTTATGCTGACATGAGGTATATTTAATCAATAGTTTATAAAATATTAATTTAATTTATAAAGAAATTTAATCAAAAGTATAATTTATTTGTAAATTATGCTTTCATTTCTAATAGTTAAACATTTACTTATTATGTAATCTAGAGCCACAGAATTTTGACAGTTGCATTTAGAATTGTGTATATGTGTGCTAGAAACATAATATCCAGAATAATATGTACATTTTAAGATATTTATTAAGAATTGCTATAAAAGTACAATGATTGACATCATTGTAGGTAACATATGGTAGGTAACAAGTATAAAATTAGAACTGAGTCATATTTTTTTGTGTGATTTTTATTTTTTTCTCTTTTTTTGGAAAATATGTAAGGATGGTCGTACGATGTTCTTTAATTCCCCCTGAAGATCAGTTTAACAAAATTGTGATAAATAGGAATTCGGATCTAACATGCAAAATGCCATCATGGAGAAACTTAAATGGTTGCATTTGGCCAGGACAGGGAGTGAGGGAGTGGAGGAGGAAAGATATTTTCTGAGTCATAAAGTTTTTTAAAAAAACTTCTGTTGTTTACAGAATTTTCTGATGCTAATGCCAAGTTTTACTGTCGGCTCTACTATGCGGGAGAGTTTCATAAGATGCGTGAAGTGATTCTGGACAGCAGTGAGGAAGATTTCATTCGTTCCCTCTCCCACTCATCGCCCTGGCAGGCCCGGGGAGGCAAATCAGGAGCTGCCTTCTATGCAACTGAGGGTGAGCCTTTCTCATCGTTTATTGATTGGTTCAGTAGTCTTCATCTGTTTCCCTCAGAAAATGCAGCAGGAAGGATATTGCTTAATAAGAACTTTCATAACTATGACTTACTAGTTTTAACAGAGGCATTTATAAAGTTTTATTTGGTAGTTTTAAAAAGTAGATCTTCTAGAACTGAACTTAGATTGTTATTGACAAAAATAGAGGGTCTTTGACTATATAAATCCACAGGATCCCTTCAGTTAATTGAGAATTGTGTTCTGATCAAAATTTTCACTGTGACATTAGAAAATTCCCCTTAAAATCATAAAACAACCTAATGATTTAGGATCTTTGGAATGATGTGTTATAGATTACAGTATATATTGTGATTGAGTAAACACATAAAATTTCTGTCTTTTAGATGATAGATTTATTTTGAAGCAAATGCCTCGTCTGGAAGTCCAGTCCTTCCTCGACTTTGCACCACATTACTTCAATTATATTACAAATGCTGTTCAACAAAAGGTAGAAATCTAAAACCATGGTCTATAATCAAAGTTTGGTGACTTTTTTCACATCCTGAGTCTTTCTGTTAGTCTATTCTTGTGTTGCTATAAAGAAATACCTGAGGCTGGGTAATTTGTAAAGAAAAGAGGTTTATTTGGCTCATAGTTCTGCAGGCTGTGTATACAAAGCATAGTGCTGGCAGCGTCTGTTTCTGGTGAGGGCCTCAGGAAGCTTACAGTCATGGTGGAAGCCAAGGCGAGCCAGCATGTCACATGGTGAGAGACGGAGCAAGAGAGCGGGGTTGGGGATGGGGGAAAGTGCTGCATTCTTTTAACTAACCAGATCTTGCATGAACTCAGAGCAAGAACTTATTACTGCAAGGAGGGCACCAAGCCATTCATGAGGGTTCCGCTCCCATGACCCAAATACCTCTCACCAGGCCGCACCTCCAACATTGCAGATAACATTTCAACATGAGATTTGCAGGGGCAAACATCCAGACTGTAACAGTCCTAATGGCAGTTTTCTCTGTGATAAGATACATGCAGGACACGAATTGATCTCTGTTATGCTATTGAGGTATTATAGGATTCAGAGATCTTAAACTATGTATTTCCTGCGTTTGTTAGTGAGGAACCAAGTGATATTGAGCAAGTTGCCTTTAATTAGTTTATATAAAAAAATCACTTAAGACATTAAGACTGGATGAAATTAGGTGCACATTCAATAGTTGGTAATTTTGCTGAGACTGAAATTTGAAACATGTATTGAGAAACAAGGGGATGCTTCCTTTAGCTAGAAAGAGAGGCAGCCAATGGCCCAGATTTGCCCACTTGTCATTGAGCAGCCACCAGTGCCCCCCACCCCATCCCAACTGCCATCTTAGAATCATGAAAGAGTTACATAGTTTTGGGGTTTTTTTTTTTTTTTAAAGTTATCATGGTTTATTACGTAGTATTGGGGGAAATTACATGTCATAATGAAGTTTTTGAATTTAATCAACTGAAGGATTATTCCTTGGGAGAATGTTAAGGATCTGATATTTTTATTGGCATTGCTGCTGTAGTCACTTCTGAGATTCAAGAGTTTGAGGTTTTTTCAAAGTCCTTTGGTCATATTAATAGAAAATTATGTTCAGTTATTACATGGATAATCCTTATATTGGTTTTAAATTATAAATAACCCTTTTTGATAAGAATTTATTTTGACCTTCTCTTGATTAGAGACCCACAGCATTGGCCAAAATTCTTGGAGTTTACAGAATTGGTTATAAGAACTCTCAGAACAACACTGAGAAGAAGTTAGATCTCCTTGTCATGGAAAATCTTTTCTATGGGAGAAAGATGGCACAGGTAAGGGTATTGGACTATGTGAAGCATTTAGCTACTGGAACCTTTTGTACCCTTGGTTCTTAAATATAGTGAATCAGAGAGTAACATCTTATTTTATAGCAAATATTTAACTTTGGTTACTAGGCCATATTTAACTTTTGACTTGCTCAGCTTTGGAGAAAGAATGAAGAGGAATTATTCTTGTGGAGTGGTCTTAAAATACAGCATATCCAATATTCTAGAATCACAGAATTGGTAGAATAAGAAGGCAGATCTACTTCCCGCATCTTTTTTGAAGATTAAGAAGCTGAGGCCTACAGAAATTAAGTACTTCATCAAAATCACTCAGTTATTCCTAGACTCAGGTTAGTCTAGATTCTAAAACAGTACTGTTCAAAGAGCTAGTCCTTGAACTGTTTCCAGTCTATGATAAGATAAGGAACATGTGCTAGAATGTAATTCAGTGCACTGCTTTCTTCATTGAGAACACCTTCTATGAGAAAAATGTCAGCTGAACTAAACAATATATTTAATAACGTAATTGATTTATATTCTGGCACTAGTTCCCTAATGTTGTAGTGAGCCAGGAGCAACTGACCAGCATTGGTCTGTAAAATGTACTACAGGTTGTACTGGTCCTGGTACTCAAGTCCCCTGTCCTTTGAGTGCATTGCTTTTCCTACCACCCAAATATTCCTACGTTATGCTCTTCTACATTGCTGTAAGTAATTGTCCAGAGTTTGGTATCAAAACTTTGTTTCTTAAGACTATTTGCATCTCTCTCTCTCTCTCTCTCTCTTTTTTTTTTTAACACTGTTCTGTGATCCAATGATATGTTTCTGGAGTTACTTGTTAATGTATCTTAAAGTTGATTAAATTGGCCAGTGTATTTCGGAAACGTTTCAGTAATTGAGTACGTAGGTGTTAATTTTAAATGATAGAATTATGTTACTGTGTATTTTATGTACTGTACAATGATATCACCATGCATTTAAAAACTTAAAAATTATGATTCAATTTTTTTTCCTTTATTGTTATTATTATTATTATACTTTAAGTTTTAGGGTACATGTGCACAATGTGCAGGTTTGTTACATATGTATCCATGTGCCATGTTGGTGTGCTGTACCCATTAACTCGTCATTTTACATTAGGTATATCTCCAAATGCTATCCCTCCCCCCATGCCACAACAGTCCCTGGAGTGTGATGTTCCCCTTCCTGCGTCCATGTGTCCTCATTGTTCAATTCCCACCTATGAGTGAGAACATGCGGTGTTTGGTTTTTTGTCCTTGCGATAGTTTACTGAGAATGATGGTTTCCAGTTTCATCCATGTCCCTACAAAGGACATGAACTCATCATTTTTTATGGCTGCATAGTATTCCATGGTGTATATGTGTCACATTTTCTTAATCCAGTCTATCATTGTTGGACATTTGGGTTGGTTCCAAGTCTTTGCTATTGTGAATAGTATGATTCAATTTTCAGTTAAACTTTGGAGTGTATGTAATGTTAGTGACTATAAGGAGTCTTTCTGCCTTTTTTATTTACTTACATTAACTAATCATTTGTGGCAACCTATACATAAATGATAAAGCATTTTCTTTCTACTAGGTTTTTGATTTGAAGGGCTCTCTTAGGAATCGGAATGTAAAAACTGACACTGGAAAAGAGAGTTGTGATGTGGTCCTGCTAGATGAAAATCTCCTAAAGATGGTTCGAGACAACCCTCTGTACATTCGTTCTCATTCCAAAGCTGTGCTGAGAACCTCGATCCATAGTGACTCCCATTTCCTTTCTAGCCACCTCATTATAGATTATTCTTTGCTGGTTGGGCGAGATGATACTAGCAATGAGCTAGTAGTTGGAATTATAGGTAAGTCAATGAGTACCCTGCTTATATTTCATTATTGAAGTCAGAGTCAAATTTTAAAGATTCTATTGAACCTGGTCTAATAATAGCTTATTGAATATTTTCACAAACTTTCATTTGAAATTTCAAAAATAACAGTTTTTTATTCTAGTCTCTTCTACTCAGTTTCCTCATTTTCATTATCTTTACCAAAAATATGTGAATTCAAAAAGTCACTTATAAATGAGGCCTTTTGTGATTGTTGTGAGGATTAAACAAATTAGTGTGGAGAAACCCTGAGAACAGCACTTGGCACATTGTTAGCATTCAATAAAAGTTAACTGTTATAGAAGTAATAGTAATAGTCATTGCTGTTGTCATTTGATTATATTTATTAACATAGCTTTATTGCTAATTTCACTCTTTCTACCCCCAGATTATATTCGAACATTTACATGGGACAAAAAGCTTGAGATGGTTGTGAAATCAACAGGAATTTTAGGTGGACAAGGTGAGCAGAATTTTTGTTTTGTTTAAATTGTTCACATGTATTTCTTATCAGTTAAAATTTTAAAAATGGATACTGATTCTTTTTTGTAGTTGTAAAAAATAAGTGGTTATCATTGATTTCATTGTCATTTCTAAAGTGACCAAACAATAATGAGAATTATATAGGTGGGGAAATACTGGGTGTAAATTTGTGTTAAAATGTCAGAGATTCTCAAAAAGATTTTTTAAAAAGCCAGATGTTCTGAATAAGAGATTGTCTTTAATTAACACTCGAGACTTCCAAGTTCTGTAAGCACTGTTAGCCTCATTTGTGCTCTTAGACATCTCTCATCTCTAGGCAGGAGCTAGTCTTTTTAAACAGAAACTCATACCAGGTAGGACCTTGTCCCATGGCATGTGGCACAGCAGATAACCTTTTCTACCCACTCAGACTGCTTCTGCATGTGTGTCTTTATGGCAGTTGATATGAAAGAACATGGTCTGTTGACTTCAGTTGCCCAATTAATTATATAACAGCTTTTCCCCCCTTTTCTCTTTCATAATCTCAGGTAAAATGCCAACAGTGGTGTCTCCGGAGTTATACAGGACTAGGTTTTGTGAGGCAATGGACAAGTATTTCCTAATGGTACCAGACCACTGGACAGGCTTGGGTCTGAATTGCTGAAATCAAGCACATATTTTGAAATGGACTGTGAAGGAAAAGGGGACAGAAACAAAGGACCAAAAATAAGCTACATGTTTTATTTCTTCATCGTGTTCACCACTGTATGCAAAGGCTTTTCAGTTCTGTGGCTCTTTAGACTGTCCGTAATGGAATGGTAAAACTCCATGAATTTGCACTTTGGTTTTTGATACCTGTGGATTAGCTGTCTGTAGGTTGGGAAGTGGCATGAAAATTTTCTTAAGCTAAAATACAGACATGTTTCAAAGGGCTAAGGTTGGAGATGAGTAGATAGGGTGAAAAATGGGTTAAATTTGCTAGCTTAATTGTTTTAAGAAGAAAACGTGGCTGGGCGTGGCGGCTCACGCTTGTAATCCCAGCACTTTGGGAGGCCAAGGAGGGCAGATCACGAGGTCAGGAGATCGAGACCATGGTGAAACCCCGTCTCTACTAAAAATACAAAAAATTAGCCGGGCGTGGTGGCGGGCGCCTGTAGTCCCAGCTACTCGGAGAGGCTGAGGCAGGAGAATGGCGTGAACCCGGGAGGCGGAGCTTGCAGTGAGCCGAGATTGCGCCACTGCACTCCAGCCTGGGTGACAGAGCAAGACTCCGTCCCACAAAAAAAAAAAAAAAAAGAAAACAGTGTCTCATAAATTGACTATCCTGGCATCACATTTAACACATTCTCTACTTAGAAAGCATTTGTAGAGCTGCTGAATTTGTTTTGTATTTTTCTGTAATAATTTAGTGTTACTTATTATCAGAATTTCTGAAACCTTTACAAAAATTCTGATTTATTCCATTAATGGCCAGTTAAACACGTGGGCATTTATTGTTTTATTGAGGAATTTGACTTAAACTGGGAATCCTGTCATGTTCTTTATCTTTCCAGCTTGCCTGTTTTTGAGTATGTTTGATGTTTTTAAAATTTTGTCTTCTCTGTGGATGACAGGAGGCTACAGCCATTAACTTTAAGCCTTCTTTTAGATATATTTTTAAAGCTTGTTTAAAATTTTTGTGCAATTGATATATTAAACTGCACTTACTTGCATATGCTCATATTCTAGGGTTTTTTCTCTATTTTTAGGGTATCATAGTAAATCATTAGTAAATGAGTCTGTAGTTACTAAACCCTAATGGAATAATTATTAATGAAGGATTTTTAAAATATAAAAAATAAATTAGGCCCAATCCAAGAAATTGAGTGAGAAGGAAACACTTGTTTTTTCCACAGAAGTAAAGTGTCTTTTCAATATAACCAGCAATGTAGGTGGCATCTATAAAATAAAAAAATTTCCACTGTGGACATCCCCTTTTCCAACTTTCTACATAATGGCTAGTTCTGACTGCTAAGAAATGTTAAGAAATAGGCCGAGTGCGGTGGCTCACACTTATAATCCTAGCACTTTGGGAGGCCTAGGCGGGCAGATCACCCGAGGTCAGGAGTTCAAGACTAGCCTGGCCAACACGACGAAACCCCGTCTCTACTAAAAAGACAAAAAATTAGCTGGGCGTAGTGGCATATACCTGTAACCCCAACTACTTGGGTGGCTGAGGCAGGAGAATTGTTTGAACCTGGGAGGTGGAGGCTGCAGTGAGCTGGGATTACACCATTGCATTCCATCCTGGGCAACAAAGCAAGACTCTGCCTCAAAAAACAAAACGAAACAAAAAAAGAAAGTTATTCTTAGTAAGGAACTTCTTGTTTAATAGCATTTTTGTTTATTTAAAAAAGTGATCAGAAGTAGTAAACTATCTTTGAGGAAATACTGTAGCCCCAGAATATTTCCTCTTGACTTGTTTTTGTAACAAGGATAATTTAGGGATTTATAAAGTTGTAAGGATTTCACTGTTTTCGGACTGCCTATAATAATAGCACATTAACCTTCACATAATAAGAAATCTGGACAAGTTCAGTTACACAGTATGATGAATACTTGAATTAGGAACATTATGGAAAATTTGCTTTAGAGAATGAAGGCAGTAGTTTGGTATTTGGTGCTTATTAAAAATGTGGTTTGTTTTGAACTGGAAGCAAGTTGACCAAGGACTTATGACTAATGTGATGCCAAGTTCCACTTGGCCCCTTTTAAAAACTTGTATGTGCCTTTTGAAGATACACAAAACACTGAGGATTTTAGTTTGAAATCAAAGACTATTAAAGGAGCTGTACAGAGGTAAAAAAATAAATGTGGAACATTATTAACTTATTTTGTGTCCAGGAACAGTGGATTTTATATTTGATTTAAAATGCCAACACTGTTTTGTCTCTGTTCATTTTTTCTGTGAGGATACTTACGGTTATTTATCCTGTCCATTTCCTGTACTCCTCTAGTCATGAGCACTTGAAGTATAAGGTGTCTCCCCCTAGGTGCAATTAGGTTGTTTCTTTGTTTTTAGTTTCAATTCTGCGTGCCTAGCAGGAATGCTCCACAGGAATGGCTTCTGACAATAATCTGTCCTGTTGATTTTGTTTTCCTTGCCCATGACTTGAACAACTGTGTTTTAAAGTACTGTTGTCTAGTAGGTAACTTTGTGGCAAAAATTTTCAATATAATACATTCTGAAACAATAGTTGGTGCCTTGCAAAGGTTATCTCTCATTTCAAAATTGGACAGTATTAATGAAGGGGAAATATAAAATTTAACTATTTCTATTGAGTGGTAGAACTATATGTCTGGTCCCTTGCTGCTCTTGTTTAGGCCACTATCATAGATATATTTCAAATATTGTACTACTCAGTGTTAAGTATTGAATGACTGTTTTCCTTTCCTTCAAGGCCTAGAGTATATTCTGAAAATTTAGGAATGAGGGAGAAATCTTAATACTTCCTTCCTTAACATACAACATGAGTCCCAAGAATAATGGATAGTAGCAAGAGAAAACTGTGTCAGTAACATGTTGCTTTGTATAAAAATCTTATTTATAGATGTGAAGCTTTTTGATGCCATCAAAACTTATTTAAAAATAGGAAGGATTTACTTTTTTCTAATTCTGACCTAAGAAAAATAATGAGAACAAGCTGTTGCAAGCTCTTTTGTAGTCTATTGAATACTTGATAGATATTCAAAATTTCCTACAAACTATAATTTTTTCCATGATTTAGCAGTGAGTGGTTTTCTAGCTTTGGCTCTTATTAGGTATTGTAAATAGTAGGGTTATATCGATATCAGCTTTTGTGATGGCTTTGTGGTCATCAGCTTCATGACATTTTACCCATTTGCAGTGATCCTGTGTAAAACTGCCAAGGAAAGTAATTACCTGTAGGAGTTTGCTGAGCTTGAAGAGTGAAAACTGTTGTGAATAAGCCTGATCATAAAACGGATCAGGCCATTCATTATTCCTCAAGTGTTAATATACTGACTTATGCAGTATTCAAACCATCTAGTGCAATCTTTTGTTGTTTTTTTTTGTTTTGTTTTTGTAACACAGGTGCAGTGTATTATAGAAAAAATAACTATAATCATTAGCAGTTTTAATACTGCTGCGTCAGTTTTGTAAAAAATGTACATTATGTCTTTTGATGTGTTGAATTTTAAACTAGGGAAATGACATTGTAAATCATGGTAGCCTCTTTTAATTTAATATGAAAAATGCCACTATATTGAAAGTACTTAATGTATTATATTGTATATATTTCTCTACTTTGGTTCTAGCTATTTTATATGATTGACATGTTATTTAAAAGATAACTGCCTTGAACTTTTGGAGACTTGTATTGTAAATAAAGAAATCTTAACAATAAACTGAGAATCTATTTACTCCACTTAGTTTTGAATCTGCTTGAAGAAATTGACAACAAAAGGAAATGGATGGAGTTTGTCCTGCAAGCCTAGTCACCTGGTGGAGGGTGTCCAGGTTCTTGGCATTTTGAACAAAGAATTGGACAAAACACACAAAGCAAGGAAAGAATGAAGCAACAAAAGCAGAGATTTATTGAAAACGAAAGTACATTCCACAGAGTAGGAGCCCAGGAGCACTGGGGCACAAGAGCTCCCGTTACAGAACTTTCTGGGGTTTAAATACCCTCTAGGCATTTCCCATTGGTTAGTTGGTGTACACCCTGTGTAAATGAATTAGTGGCCTGCAATCAGTGTGATTGGTTGCAGAAAGCAACCCATCAGGCTGAAGTGAAGTTACAAAGGTTAAACCCCATGCAAGTGTCGTTGTGGAAAACAACCAATCAGAGGCCGAAGTTACAAAGGTTACACCCTATGCAAGCATCTGATTGGTTGTGGAAAACCAATCAGAGGCTGAAGTGAAGTTACAAAGGTACACTCCTATGCCAATGTCTGGTTGCAGAAAGCAGCCAATCAGAGATACTTTCAGTTTTCCGTCTGCCATGCAGAAAAGGGAGGAGCGTGCTTGCAAACGGAGTATTCCAGTCCTTTCGTTACTTAGATGTAGAAAGTTGGGGTTTTCCTTTTGATTTAGTTCTAGAAAGTCAGTGTGAATCGGCCTTAGGTTCCCTGCCTCCAGACTATTCTGCCTCACCTGGCCTAGCAGTGTCGCTTTCTGTTCATTCTGTTCATTCTCTTCCTGGTTGTTTAACCACTGGAGAGTCCGTAACTTAAGGTAAACCCACAGTTCATTTCAGCCAATATTGGGCAAGCAGCATTCCCCTTCTTTCTTCTGATAGGGCACTAAAGGAAGTCCCGCCCTCTTCCATTTGCGATTGGCTGAGTTTGTGGGTGGGCAGGGCTCTCCGCTGCCAGTGCCTCCGTGCTCCAGGGGACCACAGGTGCCCTACGTGAGGGGAAGCTTCCCTCCCACAGGAACTCACACCTGTGGGCACGAAGCCGGGAGGCCCGCCCCCTGCCTGGGTTCATGCAGGGGGAAGGCGAGGGTGGCTGGGTAGAGCGTGCCTGAGAGGTGGCTAGACAGGTGGCTGGGCTGGTGGCCAGCTGCGCAGGGAGTCCGGGAGGTGGCAGATCTGCGGGGCGCCCAGTCGCTGCCTCTACGTTCTCATGCTGGGCGGGAGGAGCGGATGTGGCTTGGGAGGCAGCCCGCTCTCCAGTCCCCATCCACCCACAGGTTTCTTGAGTCGGAGAGAAATTATCTGATAAAATTCCTGGGTTAATATTTTAAAAAACGGAGAGTTTTTAAAAATGATTTTTTTCCTTCCAAAATGACATTTTTATGCTTCGAAGCAGTTTGTCATCAGCATAGTGCTTTTTCTTTTCTCTTCTTTTTCTACGATAAATGAAAGCATTTCTTCAAGAAAAAGGCACAGGTTCCTTGAACAGGTAAGAAGAGCGCCCCACTTGTTCTCCCGCCTTCTGCGTGAGCAGCCCCTACAGGGTCTCCTGCTAGTGCCTAGGAACTTTCGCCACACCCGGAGCGGCGGCCTCCCCGAGCCCCTCGGGGCCCCTTCCCTGGCAGCTGGGATGAGGGCAGCGTACTCCTCGCAGATTACTTGGTCTTGAGGTCCTCGCTCAGGCGCTGGGCATGCCTGGGGCGCAGAACCGTGGCTCTGGGCCAGACCTGGCTGAGACTGTGCTTGTGCTGCGGGTGGAGGCCGCTCCCGGGGCCCTGCCGCCCTCCCGCTCGCTCGGGGCTCTCGAGTCTGGCGGGCCGCAAGCCGCGCTGCCCGCTCTACCTGGCTTTTTCCATCCAGCCACCCACCAAGCGCCAGGGTAAAACAGCATCCGGAAGCAGTCGTCGCCTGCTGCCACCAGGCTGCCTTCTGTGGTGAACGTGGGGGTCAGGGTTGCAAGGCCCTCCTCTTGTTATCAGCCAGGCATGCAGTGCTGTCGTGGCTGACCCAGGGCGTGAGGCACCCGCTGGCTGAGAAGCCAACCCGAGCACCCAGCCGCACCTACCGCTGGCCTCAGACATTAGCCCCCCAAAGGGTATGTTGGAGTCCCATGGTGGAGGTGCCGGCCGCTCCTCCACGCACTTGATGTATACCAAGGATCCCGTGCTTGATGTCGCAGGGGGCATCAGCCAGGAGCACGTTGCTGGGATGCCAGTCCAGGCTGAGGACAGTGGAGCCAATGGGCTTCTTGATGTACTTGCACACCCACCAGTTATTCTCCCGCTGGAAATAACAGATGGTGATGACACACAGCTGCCGCCCACAGCAAACTTGTCCTGTGGGCCCAGCACACACAGCAGGCAGTGGGTGCGGGTTTACCCGCCCGGCCTGTCAGCGTCCACACAGAGGCCTTGTGGCCTGTGCCACAGGTCACGATGAGGTTACTCTTGGAGGCCCAGTTGATGCCTGTTACCTGCCCGTTGTGCTCCTTGAGCTCGGGCACCTTGGCCCACTTGACCCCACTCTTACAGCTTCGTGGTTGTTGAGGCAGATGGTGGCCATCTGGGTGCGGCCCTTGCTCCAGGTTTGGCAGCAGTGGGTTCCTGCAGTCAGCTGTGGGAGGCTGTAGTTGCTCTCCTTTTCAGAGTACCCCAGCTGCAGACTCTGGGCAGGACGCACCCAACCAGTGCTCTGGTTTTTTGAAGTAAAAAATGCATAATGCAATTTTACCATCTTAACCATTTTTTAATTGTAAAATCCGGTAGTGTTAAGTATAATTGTGTTGTTGTGAAACAGATCTCCACAACTTTTTCATCTTGCAAAACTAAATAACTCCTCTTTCCCCCTACTCCCGAGCTCCAGGTAACTACTGTTTCTGTTTCTATGAATTTGACTGCTTATATTACCTCATATAAAGGGGTTCATAAGTTTTTGTCTCTTCTTGCTTGGTTACATCACTTAGCATGATTTCTTAAGGTTCATTCATGTAGCACGTGTCAGGATCTCCTTTTTTTTTTTTTTTTTAACAAAAAGGATGAAGACTATTCGTTTGTATGTATATGCCACATTTTGTTTATCCATCCATTTTTCTTCAAATGTTTGAGTTGTGTGATGTTTAATTATGTGTCAACTTGACGGGGCAAAGGGTTGCCCAGACAGCTGGTAAAACATTATTTCTGGGTATTTTAGTAAGGCTATTTCCAGAAAAGATTAGCATTTGAATAGGCAGGCTGAATAAAGATCTGCCCTCATCAATGTGGATGGGCCAGAACAAAACAAAAAGGTGGAGAAAGGACCAGTTATCTCCCCACCACCCCTGTGCCCTTGAGCTGGGACGTCCGTCTTCTGCCATCAGGCATCAGAGCTTCTGGTTCTCAAGCCTTCAGACTCCAGAAGTTATACCAGTGGCTTCCCTGGTTCTTAGGCTTTCGGACTCAGACTGGGGTTTCACTCTATGTTTCCCTGATTCTCTTTGGACTTGAATCGAATTACAGCATGAACTTTCCTAGTTCTCTAGCTTGCATACAGCATATTGTGGGACTTCTTGACCTCCATAATCATGTGAGCTAATTCCCATAATAAATCTCCTCTTATGTATCTACATTTCATATAGATATGATATCTATATATCAATCCCATAGATAAATAGATGTCTCATATATATATCAATGTCTCTATATGTAGATGTCTCATATATGGTATCTATGTATCTATATCATCTCTATATATCTAATCATCTATATATAGATGTCTCATGATATCTATATAGATATATCTATATCGTAGATGCATAGATATCATATATATGTCTGTTTCTTTGGAGAATTCTGACTGATACATGTTGCTTCCACCTTTTGGCTATCATGAGTAATGCTGCTGTAACCATGGGTATGCAAATACTTCTTTGAGACTCTGCTTTGAGTTCTTTTGGGTAAATACCCAGAAGTGGATTGCTGGATGATTTGGTGGTTCTACTTTTAATTTTTTGAGGAAATTCCATACTGTTTTCCATAGTGGTTGCACCATTTTATAATCTCACCAAGAGTGCACAGGGTTTCAATTTCTCTACATCCATACCAACACTTACTAGTGTGTGTGTGTGTGTGTTTAATGGCTGTCCTAATGAGTGTGAGGTGACATGTCACTGTGGTTCTGATTTGCACATCTCTGATGATTTCTGGTGTTGAGCATCCTTCTGTATGCTTGTTGGTCATTTATATATCATCTTTGGAAAAAATGTCTATTCAAGTCTTTTGTCTATTTTTTTTCCTTCCAACTTTTATTTTAAGGTTTGGGGGTACATGTGCAGGTTTGTTACATGGATAAATTGTGTGTCATGGGGGTTTGGTGTACAGATTATTTGGTCGCCTAGGTAAATGAGCGTAGTACCTGATAGGTAGTTTTTTGACCCTCCCCCTTCTCCCACCTTCCACCCTGAAGTAGGCCCCAGTGTTTATTGTTCCCTTCCTAGCGTCCGGGTGTAGTCAATGTTTAGCTCCCACTTATAAGTGAGAAAATGTGGTATTTGGTTTTCTGTTCTTGCATTAACTTGCTTAGAATGATGGCCTCCAGCAGCATCCATGTTGGTGCAAAGGACATGATTTCGTTCTTCTTTATAGCTGCGTAGTATTCTGTGGTGTATATGTACCACATTTTCTTTATCCAGTCCACTGCTGATGGGCATCTAGGTTGATTCCATGTCTTTGATATTGTGAATAGTGCTATGATGAACATATGTGTGCACGTGTCTTTGTGGCAGAACAATTTACATTTCTTTGGGTATATACCCAGTAATGGGGTTGCTAGGTCGAATGATTAATTCACTTTTAAGTTCTTTAAGAAATCTCTAAACCTCTTTCCCCAGTGGCTAACTTACATTCCCACCAGCAGTGTCTAAGGGTTTCCTTTTCTCCACAACCTTACTAACATCTGTTATTTTTTGACCTTTTAATGATAGCCATTCTGAGTCATATGAGATTGTATCTCTCTGTGGTTTTGACTTGCATTTCTCTGATGATTAGTGATGTAGAGCATTTTTTCAAATGCTTGTTGGCCGCATGTGTGTTCTTTTGAGAAGTGTCTGCTCATGTCGTTTGCCCACTTTTTAATGGGCTCGTTTGTTTTTTGCTTGTTAATTTAAGTTTCGTGTAGATTATGGATATTAGACCTTTGTCAGATGCATAGTTTGTGAATATTTTCTCCTATTCCATAGGTTGTTTACTCTGTTGATAGTTTCTTTTGCTATGTGGAAGCTCTTTAGTTTAGTTAGGTACTACTTGTCAATTTTTGTTTTTGTTGCTTTGGCCATTTAAAAAAATAGAGTAATTTGATTATTTTGTTGTTGAATTGTAGGAGTTCTTTATATATTATGGATGCTAACGTCTTATCAGATATGATTTGCAAAACATTTTCCCTCATTCTGTAGGTTGCCTTTTCACTATTGTGTCCTTTGATGAACAAAAGTTTTTATGTTTGATGCAGTCCCATTTGTCCATTTTTTTTGGTTGCCTGTGATTTTGGTGTCATATCCAAGAATGTGGAATGTGTCATATCCACATTCAATGTCCTGAAGATTTTTTTCTATGTTTTCTTCTAGAAGTTTTATTGCTTTGGGTCTTTGGTTTAAGTCTTTAATCCATTTTGAGTTAATTTTTGTACGTGGTGTAAGAAAAAGGTCCAGCTTCATTGTTTTGCATGTAAATATCCAGTTTTCCCAGCATCATTTGTTGATCAGACTGTCCTTTTCCCATTTAGTGCTGTTGGAGCTCTTCTTGGAGGTCAGTTGGCCATATGTACACGAGTTTATTTCTGGGCTCTTTATTCTGTTCTATTGATTTGTATATCTGTCTTTATTCCAGTACCACACTGTTTTATTCTTCTTTTTCAAAATTGTTTGACTCTTAGGTCCCTTTGAGATTCCATATCAGTTTTAGGATGAATTCTTCTATTTCTGCAACAAATGCTGTTGGAATTTTGATAAGGATTGCATTGAATCTGTAGACTGTTTTGAGTAGTATTAACATCTTAATAATATTAAGTCTAATCCATGAACATGAGATGTTTCTATTTATTTATCTCTTCTTTGATTTCTTTCAGTAATGTTTTATAGTTTTCATTATATAAATTTTTTACTTCCTTAGTCAATTTCTAAGAATTGTTTTCTTTTTGATGCCATTGCAAAGGGAATCTTTTTCTTAATTTTTTCAGATGCTTTCACTATTTGTGTATAGAAATGTAACTGATTTTTTTGTGTGTGTGTTGATTTTGTATCTGGTAACTTTACTGAATTTTTAAATTTGTTCTAACCTGTTTTTTTTTTTTTTTTGGTGGAATCTTTAGGGTTTTCTGCATATAAGATCATGCCATCTACAAACAGAGAAATTTTTATTTCTTTCTTCGCAATTTGGATGCCTTTTATTGCTTTTTCTTGTCTAATTGCTTTGGACAGGAGTTCCAATACTCTGTTGAATAGAAGTGTCCAGAACAGACATTTTTGCCTTGTTCTTAATCTTAGAGGAAAAGCTTCCAGTTTTTCACTGAGTATGCCATTAGCTGTGGACTTTTCCCAAACAGCCTTTATTATGTGCAGGTAATTTCCTTCTCTTTCCACTTTTGAGTGTTTTCTTTTCTTTTCTTTTCTTTTCTTTTTTTTTTTTTGTGTGTGAAAGGATATTGAATTTTGCCAAATGCTTTTCCTGCATCAGTGGAGATGGTCATGTGGGTTTTGTCCTTTATTGTGTTAATGTGGTGTACTGCATTGATTTTCATATGTTGAACCATCCTTGCATCCCAAGGATAAATCCCACTTGATCATGGTGAATGATCTTTTGAGTGTGCTGTTGAATTTATTTTGCTAGTATTTTTTTGACTACGTTCATCAGACATATTGGGTAATTATTTATTTTTTCTTGTAGTATTTTTGCCTAGCTTTGATATTACACTAATGCTGCCCCTCAAAGAATGACCTTGGAAGTATTCCTTTCTCTTCAGTTTTTGGGGGATTGATGTAATTTTTTGAGACAGGCTCACTGTCACCCAGGCTGGTTAGCACACAATATATTCACTGAGCCTCTAATCCTGGGTCAACAATTCTGTTCACCTCTTGTAGTAGAGTATAAGATGTCCACCATCACACTAATTTATATATTTATATATAATATAATATAAAATATAAAATATATATAAAAAAATATATATATATATATATTTTCTTGCTGTGTTGCCCAGGCTGGTCTCAGACTCCTAGGCTCAAGTGAACCTCTCACCTCAGTCTCCCAAATTTCTGGGATTACAGGCATGAGCCACCACATCTGGCCAGTGTTAATTCTTCAATATTTGGTAGGATTCTTCAGTGAAGTCTTCTAGTCCTGGGCTTTTCTTTGTTGGGAAGTTTTTAATTACCAACTCAATTTCCTTACTAGTTATGGGTCTGTTTATATCTTCTATTTCTTCATGATTCCATCTTGGCAGGTTTGCTGTTTCTAGAAATTTATCCATTTCTAATAGGTCATCCAGTTTGTTGGTATAGTTCATAGTCTTCTCTTATAATCCTTTCTTATCTGTAGCTCAGTACCTCCTATCTGGAGATGCAGAATTAGGAATTGAACCTATAATAGGCCCCCCTTTTATAATGGGGTGTCCTTATTTTTACCTTCTCACCTTGCAATACCCTTGTCTTGCTAGTAAAGAAAGAAGGGAAATTTGATTCAGGAAGTAATCATACTTTTCAATTTGTACAAGATCTAATAGCCGTAAACTCCTATGTCATTCCTCACCATCCCATAATTCTTAGCCTAGCCATCATCCTTACCTCAATCCCTGCTGGTGCAGCCTGGTTTATTCTGTTAATGTGGTGTACTGCATTGAGGTAAGGACTTCTGCTCAGCTTTCTTCTTGATACCATTGTACCTTGATTCACACTTACTCTTGTTAAATAAAGTTTAGCCTAAAGCTGCTTTCTTATATATTTTAAGTTCAGCTTAAAGGTTTTTCTGTACATCGTGAACTGTAACAACTGGAGCTATAACCAGACCGTAGCTTACACTTGTGCCATTTACCAAGTTTTGGCCAATCAAATATAGCCAACTGTTTGAACTGTATTCAAATAAGGCAAATGCTCAGCTGTAACCAAGCCAACTGTCTCTGTACCTCACTTCTGTTTTCTGTATGTCACTTTCCTTTTTCTGTCCATAAATCATCTTCCATAGCGTGGCTGTGCTAGAATCTCAGAGCCTATTCTGGCTCAGGAGGCTACCTGATTTGTGAATCATTCATGGCTCAATTAAACTTCTTTAATTTTTTTTTTTTTTGAGATGGAGTTTCACCCTTGTTGCCCAGGTTGGAGTGCAATGGTGCAGTCTCTGCTCACTGCAGCCTCTGCCTCCTGGGTTCAAGCGATTCTCCTGCCTCAGCCTCCTGAGTAGCTGAGATTACAGACACGTGCCCCCACGCCCAGCTCATTTTTGTATTTTTAGTAGAGACAGGGTTTCGCCATGTTGGCCAGGCTGGTCTCGAACTCCTGACCTCAGCCTCCCAAAGTGCTGAGATTACAGGTGTGAGCCACTATGCTTAGCCTCACTCCTTCAAATTTAATTCAGCTAAAGTTTTTCTTTTTTTCCTCTTTCTTTTTTTTTTTTTTTTTTTTTTGAGACAGAGTCTCACTGTCACCCAGGCTGAAGTGCAGTGGCACAATCTCGGCTCACTGCAACCTCTGCCTCCCAGATTCAAGCGATTTCTGGCTAATTTTTGTGTTTTTAGTAGAGATGGGTTTTCACCATATTGGCCAGGCTGGTCTTGAACTCCTGACCTCAGGTGATCTGCCTGCCTCGGCCTCCCAAAGTGCTAGGATTACAGGCATGAGCCACTATGCCCAGCCTCAAATTTAAGAAGAAACAGTTAACATGGACTTGCATACCTCCAAGATATTGTGAATACCTCTTAATATTTTTCTAAGTTCTCAAAGTCAAATTAGACTCTGTGAGAATCACTCAAGGTTCCCTTTGTTTCCAATATGTTGATGACCTCCTACTTTGCAAACAAAGCAAACAGGGTGCTCTTCTGGACTCCCTTACTCACCTGAAGGTACTGACTGACTAAGGTTGTAAATCTTCCAGGTCCAAATGCCAACGGGTACAAAAAATTGTTACCTACTTAGGCCATAAAATATTTTAGGGTACTCAAAAACTTGTCCCAAAATGCCTTGAATCAATTTTTTTCATTATCTCTCAAAGATAAACGATTACGTGAATTTTTAGGAGCAACTGGCTATTGCCAATGGATTCCCAATTTTGCTGCCCATGTCTAATCTTTATATGCTGTCCTCTTAGATACAACCACAGAACACTTTACCTGGTACTCTGAGGCACCAGCCTCCTTGGAAGCATTGTCCACGCCCCAGCCCTTCGACTACCCAACTTTGACAATCCTTTTTACCTATATGACTGTGAAAATGATGGGATTGGGATTGTTGTGGGTATCTTAGGACAATCTTTTTGTCCCATAACACATTTCTCATGTCAACCTAGATATGTCCCACAGTACCTTTCTCATGTTAATTAGCATCAGGCATTCCTCCATGCTTATATGCAATAGACTTAGCTGCCATCCTAATTGACAAAGCAAGCATTCTTATACTGCCCCACCATTCACCTCTCTGTTCTCCATGCTGTTCCTCTGCATTGGTATCCATTTCAAAGTGGATCTTGCCTCAACTAACCCTTAATTGTTTTTTGTTTTTGTTTTTTGACAATTCTGGCACTACCCCAACACCTGCTTGTTCCAATCTTTCAAAACCTGGCCACCTTAAATAGTTAATCTGGTTACTGGTTAGGTTAACATCTCCATAATGCAGAAGACTTTTTGTTCCTACCAATGTAAATATACCTGGTGAACCCATTCTGGACAATGGATATATAAAAGCATATGGTATCCATAAGCAGGAAGACAAAGTCACTCTGTCTCCTCTCTGGTAGATTAATTTGGCACTGGGAAGCCTCCGTGGAAGCTCAAGGTCAGTGCTTTACCCAAGTAAGACTATTGGAAGGAAATCTCTCTACAATGAAAATAGATACAGTACTGGACCTTTTCTGGGTAACATTTCAAAAATGTATTGCAATCAAATTCTGTGATTTGGCTTCACAGATGGCACTAAACAACCCTCCACTGTCATTGTTACTTGGATTATAACTAAGTATTTCAATGTGAGTGAATGTCAGATTACAGGATAATATTCCTGGTTTGTAGGAAAAAGTAGTGGGATATGGAATAGCTCAAGTGTTCCCCTAGTTGGCTTGACCAGCACCCATGACTACAGTTGGATGGATAGACCTTAAGTTGGTCAATAAATAAAGTATATTTCTATAGTAACCAAGGCTAAATTAAAGGGTTTCTCTGCCAGGTGTTTCACAACATGTTTTACCCTCATGGCCTAACAGAAGCACATTGGAAGTGAAGATGTGCAGATGCCAACATGATTGATGATAAGGGCAGTGAAAGACACAGAATTCCAACTTGGTTGTTCACAGGTTCCACCACTATGACCTCGTCTGTAAACAACACTGGTCTCTCTCTTTTTTTTTTTTTTTTAAGAAGGAATCTCACTCTGTTACCCAGGCTGGAGTGCAGTGGCACAATCTCAGCTCACTGCAGCCTCCACCTCCCAATTCAAGCGATTCTCCTGCTCAGCCTCCCGAGTAGCTGGGTGTACAGGTGCCCACCACCATGCCCGGCTTATTTTTGTAGTTTTAGTAGAGACAGGATTTCTCCATGTTGGCCAGGCTGGTCTCAAACTCTTGACCTCAAGTGATCCGCCAGCCTTGGCCTCCCAAAGTGCTGGGATTACAAGCGTGAGCCACTGTGCCTGGCCTGGTCTCACTTTTATATAAAAAAAAGATATATAAAAGGTTCCCACCTAAGTGGTCAGAGAAATGTGAACTTGGATATCTGGTGCCTTCCCTTACCAGATATCCCACTTTGAATGCTAGCCACATTACAACTGGGGTTCTTTTATATATAAATTAATGCCATGTAGATGCACCTGATGAGACATCATAGACAACCCACTTATGTATTGCAACCCTAAGTTCTCGGTAATGAGAACGCTTTTCCAAAGCCTGGCAATGTATGATGTAGAAAGAACAATCCTAAGCATTCCAAAGTAATGAACAAGCATCTGGTGCCACTATACAGACTAGGAAGCCTGCCATTGACAAGTTAGCAGTGTAGCCTCTGTTGTACTCCAAAATTGTGTCTTAGATATGCTGACTGCCCAACAGAGAGGAGCTTGTACAATCACTGACAACAATGCTACTTCTATATAATTTAGAAAGGAAAAATTGTATCTAATCTATATCATTTAAAAAGAAAGTTTGGCCGGGCGCGGTGGCTCACGCCTGTAATCACAGCACTTTCGGAGGCTGAGGTGGGCAGATCACGAGGTCAGGAGATCGAGACCATCCTGGCTAACACGGTGAAACCCCGTCTCTACTAAAAATACAAAAAATTAGCCAGGCATGGTGGCGGGCACCTGTAGTCCCAGCTACTTGGGAGGCTGAGGCAGGAGAATGGTGTGAACCTGGGAGGCGGAGCTTGCAGTGAGCAGAGATCACACCACTGCACCCCAGCCTGGGCGACAGAATGAGACTCTGTCTCAAAAAAAAAAAGGTCAACATTCTACGTTAGGTAAATAAGGCATAGTCCAATTAACTGAACTGACCTATTCCCACGACTGGGAGACTGGTTCAACAGAATATGGACCAATGTGTTCAGATTTTTCTCCGTTGTAATCTATGTTCTTCTTTCATTTTGCAGATCTCTTACCTCCCAACACCTAATGTGAATCTTTTCTACATAGGAAATAATCCAAATCTTTGTGAAACTTCATGTGAAGTTTCAAATGGGGGAAATGAAGGAATGAACAACCCACCTCCTATCCCCAATTTATACCCACCTGTGTTAGTTCATTTGTATTACTATGAAGAGATACCTGGAGGCTGGGAAATTATAAAGAAAAGAGGCTTAATAGGCTCACAGTTCTGCAGGGTGTATAGGCATGGCATCAGCATGTGCTCAGCTTCTGGTGAGGGCTTCAGGGAGCTTACAATCATAGCTGAAGGTGAAGGGGGAGCATGCATCTTACATGGTGAGAGAGGGAGCAAGAGAGAGGGTCTGGGGGTGCCAGGCTCTTTAAACAACCAGCTGTCATGTGAAGTACCAGAGCCAGAACTCACCATCACCATGGGGATGGCACTAAGCCATTCATGAAGGATCTGCCTCATCACCCAAACACTTCCCAGTAGGCCCCACCTCCAACTTGGGGATCGTATTTCAACATGACATTTGGAGGGGACAGATATCCAATATCCAAACCACATCACCACCAGAAAGGCATAAAGATTACTTTAAACTGAAAACATTTGAACAAACAATCGCTGCGGAAAGCAGCCTTATCTGACCGAAAGCAGAGCTGTCCAAGAGTTCTGCTATCATCAGCTCCTTCTGAGGGAGTTTCCAGACAGCGAGGTGACAGATGTTTACAAATGTGACATTAAAAAATAAAGTTGTGTAAATGAGTCTTATCAGAACCTTTTACACTTTCTCACTGAAGCCTCATTTTGTATATATACCCTTACCACTGGCTGTTTGGGAAGTGACTCCTTACAGAGCGCTCCCTCAGGCATGGAGAATAAACTTTTCTCCTGTTAATGTATTTTCAACTAATTCGCAGGCCCTAGACCACTCAGATCTAAGTTGACAGATGAAATGTTTTCCTCCCAACATGACCAAGCTTATAGTGCTTTTATGGTATATCCGTAGAGATTGTGGTCGGGCATAACATTGTTAGGGTTGCAGTAACTTTCAGGAGGAAATGCTCAAAGTTTAATTGATTTAGGGGACTTTCACTGGATGAGATGACTCTGAGTCATCATAGGTTGCAAAGTATTAGTTTTTTGCCACTCACTGTGTGTTGTGATATGACATACTTCTAATGGGATAGGACAAGATGTCAGTTTTGCTTCCAAACTTTCCTTGTTTCCTTTTTGGTTCACCACTAATGTTGAAGAAATGCAAGATGGAAAAATCTCAATAGTTGACATTAATTGATTGATTGATTGAGATGGAGTCTCACTCTGTTGCCTGGGCTGGAGTGCAGTGGTGCGATCTCGGCTCACTGCAACCTCCGCCTCCCAGGTTCAAGCGATTCTCCTGCCTCAGCCTCCCGAATAGCTGGGATTACAGGCGCCCACCACTACTCCCAGCTAATTTTTTGTATTTTTAGTAGAGATGGGGTTTCACCATGTTGGCCAGACTAGTCTCGAATTCGTAACCTTGTGATTCACCCGCCTCGGCCTCTCAAGGTGCTGGGATTACAGGCATGGGTAGTTGACATTTATTAAGTGTTTATATGTGATAAGCACTGTTAGATTATCTCATGTAATACATCACTTAATTGATTTAAGAGATTGTCATTTGAAAGATTAAATAATATTTTCCAGAAAGGATGCTTGGTCAAGCCTCATCATCCTGGGATGGATGGGACCTTGGTTTTGGGCAAGTTTATTACAGTTTAAGTCTATTCTAGGCCATGGAAGTGTACGTTAGGACATATAAGTAGTTATCTTGTCCAGAATACTTTGTAATAATATACCCTAAGCTTGATCAGCTTTTTGGCATTCACTTAATTAAAATGTTCACAAGTAGGTACATTTTTAGAATTGTTAAGTAATGTACTATTTATAGTAGCAAAACACTACAAACAAATACCTAATATAATAAGAGGGAGTGGTTGTATAAACTAAGGCGTGTCAACTAAAAAAGATATTTGAAATGCAGGGAAAATGCTTACTCTAGGCAATAGTTACAACTTTTGCCCATTATAGGTACATAAAGGAAAAGAGTACACAAAGAATTGTATTAATGATGAAATTAGGAACAATGTTCCCATCCCCAATTTATACCCAAAAGAAAACATGTTCTGGCTGGGCGCAGTGGCTCATGCCTGTAATCCCAGCACTTTGGGAGGCTGAGGCAGGTGGATCGCCCGAGCTCAGGAGTTTGAAACCAGTCTGGGCAACATGGCAAAACCCTGTCTCCACCACAAATACAAAAAATTAGCCAGGCGTGATGGCACATGCCTGTAGGTCCAGCTACTCGGGAGGCTGAGGTGGGAGGATCGCTTGAGCTCGGGATGTGGAGGCTGCAGTGAGCAAAGCTCACACCACTGCGCTCCAGCATGGGTGACAGAGTGAGACCCCATCTCAAATAAATAAATAAATAAATGAAAACTTATGTTCTATAACATGTATTCTGATGTCTTTGGCTAAAACAAAAGAGAAGAAAAATAAGTAGAGAGCCAAGTGAAGTGTCTTGAAACAGTTAAGCCATAAAGTGAGATATATGAGTAAATGAGTAGTTGCTGGCCTGGGAATTATTTCTGATGTTTTCACCTATTGAAACAATTTTTTTCTTTTTGTAAATCTTTTTTTTTTGGTTTGTTAAACTGAAAAATAAAAGCTATGAAGAGATAATATTGCTGTAGTAATGTCCCTTAGTGCATCCTTGGAGTTAGTTGTCTTGAATTTGGCCCGCCTTGATGGTCATTTGCTGCTTGTTGCATTGAAAAAATTTCAGATTTACCAAAATATGTGTGCCAGAGTGGAGGAAATTTTTAACTTGATGAATTCTCACCTTTAGGACACTGCCTGCTCTTATATGGCACTTAGCAAGGTGCTGTAACAATTGTCCCTGCTCATACTGTTGGAGGAAGAGGGTATTCGCAGGGAGATTGCTGGAGTCAAGATGATCCAAAATTAAATTGCAGTGGTGAGCAGTGGCCACTAGAGGGCTGTGAGGTACTTAATTCTAAAATTTCCACATTTTAATCTGGAGCAGAGGAAACTCTGGAAGGACCACTGGGACTAAGGGAGCTCAATCCCAAACATCTTTATCTGAGCCCTAAATGTCTTCTGTGTTATTCTTTGACAATACTTTGTTACATCTCAGAATTTGTAGTTTTGAGGTGGAGGTTTAAGTTAGAAATAGTTTAATATATTCTATTCCAGAATATACTTGCTTTTTTCCAAATGAAAGTAGCACTAACAGCTTTTTATTTGAAAGCAAATACACTTCCTATGCTTTCTGTATTTTTGTCCCTATGTCATTGAAATAGTAGATTCAAGGCTGTTTGTAAAAATAAGTGACTATACTACATATAGGAATAGCCCCATCTTAAAGACTTTGATTTTAATGACATTAAGTGGGAGGGTCTTTTTTGCCTTTTTTTTTTTTGGACTATCAAAATACTTTCACATTTCTTCAATTCAAAGAACCAACTGCTGTAAATTTAGAAGACAGACAAGTGAAAGAGAATATACTGCCATTTCCGATGGTTCTTTTTTACTCTTGATCCATCACTCTCCTGTCTTTGGCTGACTCTTTCTCCAAAAAGTACCCCTTATTTTTCCTATGCCTTTAACTTCTGTTTTAGTTACTCTATTATAGAACTTTGAGAAGTTGTACACCACATTCACTGCTACCTCACATTAACTCTGCTTACTCATTGCAGTCTGCCTTCTACTCCTCAATGATTGCTCCTGTGAAGGTCATCTTTGGTTTAGCACTTGTTTGAAATCTAATAGCCTAAATGCACATCGATTACTGTTTAGAATTCAAACGACATTATTTATTTTGAGACGGAGTTTCATTTTTGTCGCCCAGCTGGAGTACAGTGGCATGATCTCGGCTCACTGCAACCTCCACCTCCCAGGTTCAAGCGACTCTACTGCCTCAGCCTCCTGAGTAGCTAGGATTACAGGCACCCTCAACCACACCTGGCTAAGTTTTGTATTTTTTTAGTAGAGATGGGGTTTCACCGTCTTGGCCAGGCTGGTCTCGAACTCCTGACCTCAGGTGATCTGCCTGCCTCAGCCCCACAAAGTGCTGGGATTACAAGCGTGAGCCACCACGCCCGGCCCAAATGACATTTATTTTTAAAAGCAACTAAATCCAGGAAAGACCTTCACTCATTCAATCAAAAAACATGCATTGAACACGTATTCTTGGCTAGATCCGGTGCTGCAAAGATGAAAGACACCACTCCTAGCCTCAAGGAGCTTGCAGTTTAGTGGTGTAACTGGTTGTAAAATAATCATAAGATGTGAGGTGAAGACTGATGAGGTCTATTTTGTTGACACAGGTAAACATTCTCAGAGAATATTTAATTAGCAACATGACAAAAATTAGTTGATTTATTTGAAGGATATTTAAGTGAATTTAGAGATGAGATTTGTTTTTGCTCTTTTAATTTCAGAGAGTTATGTTGGTTGCAAAAATCTTTGGTTTCTACTATCTATTTTATAAGCCATCTGAGACCAAGATGTTTTCTTTTTAACATGTAAACTTGATGCAGTCTCTTTGTAAAGTAATGAATCCCCCCATGAACCTCAAGGAGAAGAAGAAAGTTTAGCTTGAACACTTAATTTCAAGTACCCTGAGAAGGGAACATGCTGTATAGCTCAGAGAAGAAGGCTCTATTAGCTAAGGTAGAAGGACAATGTAAAACTCTTGTGAAGACACCTAAATGTCATTCCACTCAAAGCCCATTATTAATATTTGAAACTGTCTGCTCTGTGAAGGCAGTGACCTATCTTTACCCATTTTTGACTCTGCTAACATTTCTTTTTATAGTTGAACTAGAGGCAAGGCAAGGAACTTGACATGGCTGTTTTCCCTTTAGAATAAAGTGGCCAGAAGCAGTTTCTTCTGTGTGATCCAACACTTTCTTATCCCCAAAGCAACTCTGCATCGTCTAGAATCTGTACCAGAGCCCAGCAGCCTGTGAGGTGATGTGATTTGAACAGAAAGGCTCCATGTTGGATGATGCCGATGAATCCAATCAGATTCTCTTTCTTGGTCATTTTGATTTCCAGAGAAGGCAGTAGAAGCAGGTTCTGTGTGTATAACCAGAGACTAGAGGGAGGAACTGACAGGGAAGCTGGGTCATGAGAGTGGTGTGCTCAGCAGAGTAGGGAGTAAGAGAGAGCTGGCTCCGGAGGGGAAGACAAAATGCCCATGTCTCCAGCACTTCTTTAGCATTCTGAGTTCCCATCCTCTCATGAACAGGGAAGAGTTTTCTAGCTCTTCATGAAGCCCAAATAGGTTTCAGACTTTCCTTTCTTTCCCACACACACATAATAAATGCCCATCAGGTAACCCGGGCATGGCCTTTTATTTAGGCACTAACAATTCTAAAAGAATTAATAAATGCTTCACTGCCATTTCACACAGTGTAACAGCATGCCAGTTTACCATACCATTAACATTTAGCCTCATGTTATTTCTGTGTTTTTTCAGTCAGTAATTATAGCATTTTTGCCAAGATAATATAGCGTTAAACTGTATTGGTTGAAATCCTAGGCTTTTTAAATGTAAACTAGCACTTTACAAAGTATTACAAAGGAAATGAACCAGGGAAACTTGAGAAGGAAATTTCTTATCCACATTGTTATAGGTTATCAAATAGTTCCTATTTAAATTAAAATACCTACTGTTGCACTTTTATGCGTGTTTTTATATATAAATAACATCTGGGTTGGCAAATGTGTGATTTTCATCAAATAGGCTTTGATTGAAGATGAAATATTTTTGTAAAACTTGTCCTTTTTTAAAGTTAAAATTTTATGTTACCACATGAATTGATTAGCAGAAGTTTATTTACATTATGTAAATTGATTTTTAAGAGTACTCACAAAGTTTTAGCTATTATTTTTGAACTTGCTTCCTAGCCCACACAATTAAGTAATAAGAGTAAGAAAAAAGAAAGCACACATCCAAATCATCTATCAAAATCCAGCTTCTACCCAATGACACATCATTTTATTTCTTGATCTTGTAATGTTAAGCACATGCCTTGGACATATTCCTATATATGGGCTCCATTCTCTGCAGCGCGTCACTCCCTCTTTCATCTGCCCCCTTATGTGCTCCCACTCCTATCCTCTTCAATTAAAAATGCCTCTTTCAAGTATGTAAGGTAAGATTGATAGATGATTGCCTTCCGTAGTTCCTCCCAAAACCCATAGGTTGAAATCTTAGCCCTCAGAGTGATAGTATTAGGAAGTATGGAGCCTTCGGGAGATAATTAGTTCAGGAGGGTAGAGCCCTCCTGAATAAATTTAATGCCTTTATAAACAAGACCCCAGAGAGCTCTTTCACCCTTTTCTACCCTATGAGGACACAGCGAGAAGACAGCTGTCTGTGAACCAGGAAGCAGGCCCTCACTACATAACCGAATCTACAAGCAACTTGATCTCAGACTTCCCAGTCTCCTGAACTGCAAGAAATAAATGTTTGTTGTTTAAGTCACCCAGTCTAAGGTATTTTTGTTATAGCAGCCTGAATGGACTCAGGCGGTAGGCAAGAGGAGGACAGTGCACCTGGGTTATACATTGGGCAAGTAATTTACCTTCATGGAGCCCCGGTTTAATTGTATTAGATATGGGAATAATGATAGTTACACTGCAGGGTGGTTGTGAAGATTAGAGAAAGTGCATATACTCTGACCAGCACAGTGCGTGGTACTTCAGTACACGGTGGTAACTGAAGACACAGTTGAAAACTAAAGATAGCTAGTGAAACGCATGTTCTCTGCACATCATACAGTTTCTTGGGCAGTTTTCAAAGTGTGACTCTGCAGTTCATACCACCATTATCACTTCGTCTCTAACAAATAATCATATTTGACACATTTGGCTGGGACTTAATAATTTTATTGGGCAGCAGCTGGTTTCTGGAAGTGTTCATGGGAAGAAAATGTACATTAATAAAGTAAGCAGATAGTGTTCTTTGTTGAAATGTTGGATATTGTGGGACACAAAAGAGTCAGGGTAAATGTATATTTACGCAATTGAGCGTCAGAGTGTCATAGTTAGTTCTCTAATGATTTACAAAGAAAGAGTTCCTGGAACAAGTGAAATACTTAATAATTAATTCAGCCTGTATTTCTGCAGGTAATCAACTGCAGTGATAAAAAAATAAAAATGGAACTGCCTTTTGGTCATTGGAAAGATATTTGCTACATTCAAAGTCATCAAAAAGGCAAAGCAATGAAGCTTAACACATTTGGGTTTTAATAATTAAAAATCGATCTTAAAGAGACCCTTGGGCTCTGGCACGGTGGCTCATTCTTGTAATCCTAGCACTTTCGGAGGCCCAGGTGGGTGGATCACTTGAGGTCAGGAGTTTGAGACCAGCCTGGCTAACATGGTGAAACCCCATCTCTACTAAAAATACAAAAATTAGCTGGGCGTGGTAGTGTGCACCTGTAATCCCAGCTACTTGGGAGGCTGAGGCACGAGAATCACTTGAACCTGGGAGGTGGAGGTTGCAGTGAGCCAAGATTGTGCCACTGCACTCCAGCCTGGGTGACACAGTGAGACTCTGTCTCAAAAACAAAAAACAAAAAACAAAAAACAAAAAACAAAAAAAAAACCAGAGAGACCCTTTGTGAAGGTGTGTTACACAGAGCATTCCTGATTCCTAATCTCCAGGATAGAAAAATTCAAAGGCTCAGAATCATCCCAAATCAATTATCCAGTGGCATCTGCATTTTCCGATTTCATTCTCACTGGCTGTGTGAACATGGGCATGACCCCAGGAGCCAAGGAATTCTCTAATGCCTAAGGACAGCCATGAGGCCAATGAATAACATGTCAGGTTTCCCTGGCACCGAGGAGCTTCCCAGTAAATGTTATTTTCCTTAGCTATTTCCCATTTAACATGTCAATTATTCTTAGTGAGTTTCCATTCAATATGAGAGTCTGTATAATTTGTCATATTGAATAGGAACTTACTAAGGAAAGCTATGTAGCAGAGGAAGCAGCCCCAAGTGACAGGACATAAACTTTAAATTCACAAGATGCTTGTATGTGAATTATGATGGTATCTGAATTAATAGTGATATTTACAGTTTAGTAATAAATTTTTCTTCCCTTGTCTTGGGCTTTATAAAAACCCTGTAAGTCATGTATGTCAGGAATTTTATCCTCATAATTGAGAGAAAAATACTCCATATTTTGTTGGAAATAAGATCAGTAGATTCTCTGTATACCATACAATGTCTTGCCTGCTTAAATTATCACCCCCCTTCCTATTTGAACAAAGACTTTCTCTAAGTACCCCTGGCCTCTTGCCCTGATCCATACTGTTCTCCTTGGTAATGGAGTGAGTTGCCTGCCGGGTAGGTGCAGCCATTGGCCACATTTCTGTAGTGTATGGAACTCACTGGATAAAAGGCCACAGATGTAGGTCTCTTTCTGCTCTTCACCCAGGTGTTGTGGAGTGTGTCTGTCCTAGAGCACTAGCATTCCCCTGTGTGGACTGCCTCAAGGCCTGTTCATCAGGTAGGGACTATTAGCTGGTAGACCTAAGCCACCTCTCCAGTACTGACTTTGTCAGTAAGGGAGGTGACATGCTGACCTCCATCTGCTACATCATTGTGTATATGTCTTCATTAGTTCTGCATATTGGTGAGAAAATGGATGCTCCGATTCCTCTTCAACCCCAAGAGAATGAAGGTCAAAAAATTGAGGACCTAATGCAAATTTTCTTAGTACACCCAAATCTTTGGATAGAGTCCTGCACTCTTTGAGATATATCACACAATCTGTCTCACTTTCTTTTCGCATATGTTATATATTTTAAAACTTTTATTTTTGGGACCACCACTTACTGGCTCTGATTTTAGGAAAGCTTTTCAGCCCCTCAGAGCCCCAGTCTCTTCATCTCTAAAGTGATGAAATATATGTAAAGAACCTATTTCAGCATGTGAATTCTGTTTTCCTGTTTCCTCTGGATGTATTATACCCAGTTAAAAAAAAATCTACTTGAACTTTGCAGGTATCTTCAGTGTTTATTATTTCTCATTTTTAACATTTATTGGAAATTAGCATATTGTCATAATTGATAGTAATACAATATGTAACCTTTTTCATTAAGCTTATCATTTTAAAAATACAAAATAACTATTCTTTACTTAAATTTTTATTTCTAGACACAGGGTCCTGCTCTGTCACCCAGGCTGGAGTGCAGTGGCACAATCATAGCTCACTGTAGCCTCAAACTCTTGGGCTTAAGTGATCCTCCTGCCTCACACTCTGGAGTACCTGGGATTATAGACCTGAGCCACGATGTCCAGCATGTACTTAAATTTTGAATAAGTTGCACTTACTAATTACACTTACACTGCTGCGTCTGAAAGAGTAATACAACAATAGAAATCTTTTATAGTAATTGTTTGTCAGGTGGACTCCTAAAATGACTCTCAAATGACCCACATCCTTGGACAATCAATACCCTGCCCTTTGAGTGACAGTGACTTGCTCTAATCAGTTGACTTTCAGTTAATCAAAAGAGAGATTATCTTGGGCTGAACTAAACTAATCCCAGCAAGATAACAGGGATTTCAGTCTTGCAAACAGATATCATATAAAGGGAATCATATCTGCACATTTGATTCTTGGACCCTGGGCAGGAATTTGTTAAAGAGCATGGATGTGAATAAAGGTGGGAAATAAAGGTGTATCTAGTGTTTCTGCTCAAAAGCTCACGTGTAGCTACAAGGCAGAGATTTAGGGGAGTGGTATCCACAGTCAAGGAGAATTAATACATAGCGTTTGAGTCTGGCTTCTTCCAATTAGCATAATGCTTTTGAGGTTCATCCATATTGTTGCATTATCAGTAGTTTTTATTTATTTATTTTATTAGTAGTTTCTAAATTGTTAACTAGTATATTACATTGTGTAGATATATCCAGTGTGTTTATCCATACACATTTATGGATATTTGGGAGTTCCTAGTTTTTAGCTGTTCTATGAGCATTCACATACATGTCTTTGTGTGGAAATAGGTTTTCATATCTCTTGGGTAAATATACGGGAGTGGAATTGCTAGATCATATGGTGAATACTCTGTATACTTAAAATGAAGAGAAACTGTCAAACTATTTTCCATAATGGTTCTACCATAAGTGATGTTTTAGAAAAGAGGAAAAACACTAGCAATTTTGATGCTCTATGTCTACAACCTAAGAGAATCTAATAATAGCATCCTGATCTGTCAGTGTAGGAATTGCCTAGGTAATACATGGAAGGTGTGGAGGGAGCAGGTACACAGAAAATATGCGTCAGAAAGTTTTGCTTTTCCTATCCCACCTCATTTCTGAGTCTGATCCTCCCTGCTCCTCAAAAATAAATTGGTAGATTCATCTGCTTTTGGGCCCTTTTCTGCTCTAGTTACTGAACTATCAGAGACTTCAGGAAGAACTTAAGCTAAGCTATTCCAGGGAAGTTTTGGTGTTACTCTGTACTTATGGACTCCTGTGTGGCTGTCCCTGTCACCCCAGCTGCCAACTCAACTTAGAGTTTATTAGCTTGGCATTGACCAGCACATTGTGATATTCTCTGAGGCACACTGCATGCTGCTAGTGTGCCCTGGTTCATAAAGCTGGGCCTTCGGCATTGATCCCACTCCAAGTTCCTTGCTCTGTCTTCCCACAGCTGTCCCTTTGGGGGACATCATTTGCACTATTAGTCTATTCCAGGAAATGCACCTGTGCACTAATCAGTTCACTTTTTCTGTCTTAGTGGGCAGATCTAGCCATAGCCCAATCCCTCAATTTCTATACTAAGCCTTTTATATTAGTAAGACTGTTATGTTATCTAGAAATTCATCAGTGGGAAAACTACTTCAAGGGAGGTAGTTAGAGGCTGTAAGGTGCTAAATATTTTTCTTTCTTTTTAAATGTAACTTGGATCTAAAGTAAGGATGAATTTCCTTTTATTATTTGTTCAGAATATACCAGTTGGTCCTGTGGGCAGAAATTTGTTAAGGGGCCTGGATGCGAAATAACAGTGTATCTCGTGTCTCTGCTCAACAGCTCACATGTAGCTACAAGGCAGAGATTTCGGGGAGTGGCATATACGGCCAGTTGAGAAATAACAATATTGTCAGGGACTCTAAGGCACTTTGGAAGATGTAAAGAATTCCTTAAATTTTCTAGTAGAATTGTTGCAAAAGGCAGACATGCTTAAATGTTTAAATAAGCTTCTTGAAAACTCATGGAACATTCAATCATAACTCCAACAGTTCTCCAAAATTTGATTTATTCTGGCCATATTATGCAGCAAAGAAACACTTGGCTATTTATCTAAATCTCTTCTGTCTTGTAAATGATCCTAGGGAATAATCTAGAAATACATTTTATTAAAGTAATGCATGAGGTACATATCGATTACCAGCCAATAGTTGAACTTAAACATAATGCATGAGTGTGAGGGCTGGCATTGATGATTCACAATGAACACAGTTGAATATCACTTCCCTGCTGAGACTCGGGTATAATTCCAAAACCACAGTGAGCATCAGTGGGAATCTGCATGCTCTGGTCAAGACAGATCTCCATGCTGAGTGTCTGTTTGCCATGATGAAGAGAACAGTTAACAGGAGTGTTTGCCATGATGAAGAGAACAGTCTGGGAGGAGTGAATGGAGGATGGGGACATGAGGAAAGATGAGGCTTTCTCTAGTTACAACCCTTTGTGTAGAAGTTAGGAATAGGGGATAAATGTTTCTGCCTAATATTTAACTTGGAAGAGAAGATGTCCATGTGAAAAACTGCTAAATACTCAAACAAGAGAGCATGTGACTAAGCAATACCATGTGTGGCACAGAAAACAAGTGCAATAGCAGTTTAGCAAAGTGAGTTCAGTGTAGGCTGAACTGGTTAGAGCAGGTTTTTGGGTGAAGGTGAGGATTGGTGAGGGTTTGGATTGGTGGAAAGAGATGGGGAGGACATCTCACATCAAGAAGTTATGCCAGTGGATTTCAGGAGAATTGAGTGTTTGTGTCTGAAAAGCCTGTAAGAATAGGGCAAGACAGTGTGGAGAAATGCATGAAAGTATGAAGGATCATGATATCCAGTTTGAGGAGTGCTAACTAGAGGCTCTGAAGATTTGAGAAGAAACATAATGAAAGCTGTTCTTAGCCTGATCTTGATATGCAGGATTGGTAAACCCCAAACACCTTATCATTCTATTACCTTTCCCTCAAGGAATGGGTCCCTTGATAAGAATTTAGTGTAAAAAAGATTGTCAATTCAATGCTGCAGCTGAATGCTAGTTTCTTTAAACACACACAGTTTTCTTTTGAGAATTTTTTTTCTATTAGATAGACTAACTGTTATTTAAATGAAAAAGGCACATAGTCTCATAAAAAAATTACACATTCGGGTGATAACTTCAAAAGGAGAAATTAAAATGTTTGTATGTTTTGAGCAAGCATTTCCACTTCTAGACTTTGCTGCATAAAGATCTGCGGTCATCTAGGGAAGGCCTGACCTGGTTCAGAGGTATCAGAGGGAATGTAAAGTCACAGAAGTGCTGCAATTCTATTCCGGGCTCTCATCTTTTTGCGGCAGTCCATTCTCTAATTTTCAACCACATATTACCAGACGATCTCTTAAGTCATACACAACAAACTGATTCTGTTTCAATGCTTAGAATAAAAAAGCCAAAGCAAAAATAGCACAAACATTTGAAAAACACTTCTCTTTTCTACCACTCCCTTCTTAGAACAGAAATAAAAGCCCTGTGCTTTAAGAAAATGGATGGAAGAATTTTCTTTGTACTTCTTATTCTCCAAGTTACATTTACTACCTGATAGTGCTAATACCTTTTTGTAGTACCTTTCTTTAAAATATACAGGGAAATGATCTGTTCCAAGAAACTGTGTTTTTAAATTTAATTATAGTGTGCTATGATGATTTAAAAAATGGCCTTTTGAGTAAAGGACACGAACAAGTTATTTAAAAAGTGAGCAGTAAGTGTGGTCAGTAAACACATCAAAATCTTCCCTTCACTAATATTCAAAGAAATGCAAATTAGAATAATAATACCCTTGTTGCTTGTCAAATTAATACTTTAACAATTATTATGTAAATTTTATGGATAAGATTGCAAATCAACACACCTTTCCTGGCCACTGGTGTGCATAATAGAAATTCTAAAAATGTTCTTAGGCTTTGACCAAGCATTTCCACTTCTAGACTTTGCTGCACAAAGATTTGTGGTCATCTAGGAGAAGGCTTGACCTGGTTCAGAGGTATCAGGGCAATGTAAAGTCATGAAAATGCTGCAATTCTATCCTGGACTGTCACCTTTTTTGTAGTGGTCCATTCTCTAATTTTCAATGATGTATTACCAGACAATCTCTTAAGTCAAATGTATTTGTAGGGCTCTGGATTTGAAATAGAATCTGGCTTTCAGCCTTGATGTGGCCACTCCTAACTTGTAAAGGACCTGTGGAGACTTAGACACAGAATAAAACACAGAAGATAAGAAAACCAACTTTGAAAGAGAATTTATTGTCAAAATTAGTACTAGGTCAATTGAGCAAAAACTTCAAAGAGCATTTTCATATTAACCAAAGCATCCCTCCTCAATTAAAACATATGAAGATATTGTTCACCCCTATTCTGACTCCGAGATCCACAAATCTGGGCATTCATCATCACCATATTCTGTTGGCAATAGTTTTAAGCAGCTAAATTACTGTTCTCTACTCTTGAGTTTCCTCCATCTCTTCAGATACAGAACGTTCTAGAATATATTCAAATCATCAAATCTTTAATTCATTCCATATATCTGGCTCAAGACAGTGTCCCAATAACCTTATTCTAGAGAAAGTCAGATTTAGACTTGTGCTCATCATCATACTCATGTTCTTGACATCATTTTAAGCTCTGAGGAGACATCTCACATAACTCTCATTGATACGTGTGTACATCTGTCACTCTGTGTTTGTGCTGTGATGGATGGACTTGGACGTAGATAGGCACAGATGATGAAGCAGATCGCTATATATATGGTATTGATGTAGATTCAGTACAGCTGTATAACTGCATCTGTGTTTCACATATCTTGCATACTGTATCTTGACTGTATCTGTGTCAATACCTAATTGAGTTATAAGGCATAAATATGTGGAGCTCTTAGCACAATACCTAGCACACTGCAATCAATCAATGTATATGTTTGTGTGTGTGTGCATGTGTGTGTGTGATACAGACAGAACCTGCTAATATGCATAATAGTCAGGTTGGGTTGTTGTAACAAAATACCATAGACTGTGTGGCTTAAACAGCAGACATTTGTTTCTCACAGTTCTGGAGTCTGGGAAGTCCAAGGTCAAGATTAGTTTCTGGTGAGAGCAGTCTTCCTCTTTTGCAGCTCCTCATGGTTTGCAAATCACAGATTTCTCACTGTATTCTCACATAGTGTAGGAGGAACGGAGGGAGGGAAGGGAGAAAGTGCTTAAGGGCACTAATCCCATGATGAGAGTTCTATCCACCATGACCTAATTACTTCCTAATGCTACCATCTCCAAATACCATCACACTGGGAATTAGGTCTTTAACATGTGAATCATTTGTGGTGGAGAAGACAAACATTTAGCTCATAACAGGTAAGGTAGAAAATCTCAAGAATTTATTTTTTATATATGAAAGATCATTAATGAGCAGCATTTTAAGTTTAATGCCAATTTGTAACCTATTTTTATCTTTTCTATGATTCTTTTTTACTTTTTAATTTTTAAACTTTCATATACAAAGGGATAATATTTGGCTAAATGTTCTCTGCTTTTTGAGCTCTGGATCATTGTTACTATCACCCCATAATTGTATGTGTGCAGAGATAGTGCTTTATACATTTTAAAAACAATTTTATATACAGTATTAAATTTTATTTTTCAATAAACAATCCATGAGATAGAAAGAACATATATTTTGTTTTACAGATAAGCTCCAGGGAGAGTCTAGGGTACCTTAGATTGTATGGGTAAAACATGGTGGTATTAAATCATAAATAAACAGTCTTATTTCCCTAAATGCACATACAGGCATCCACATCAAATGAAATCACATCACATGATGTGAACAGGCAGTTACTGACTTAAAACTTTGCACTCACAAAAGACACACTCTGCTAAATGTCTCCATCATACTATACTTTTTGTCCCCAAATGCCTAATCACTGAAGCTTCAGACTTTGTTGCTTTGATTCCTTTAGGAAAAATTCCTAGTGTTTCTGAAAAAAAAAAAAAGAGCCATTTAACTACATTAGAAGTTAACCCTCCTTTAAAAATGTGACTCTGTTTTTTCCAATTAGATGATCATTTTCCATTATGAAAATAATTGAGGCAAAATAACATTCAGGTGATTTTGCTTCTCTATTATACCGTCAAACTAGTATAGCTAGAGGATGTCACAATGTTGTAATCTTTAGGTGATTATTCTTTGAAGTGCAGAGACATGTATGCCTCACTCACTGATCACATCATTACAACAACTCCTTTTTATACAAAGATCAGGAAACAGATGCTCTCATGTTAAATATCTTATTCCAGGATCACAGATGATGCTGCCAGTGGCAGAACCTAGATTTGGGTGCAGGGCTCCCCCTCTCAGTGCTAGTCTGTAAACACTGGACCATTCTTCCTTGAGGAGTCAGGCTAAACAGTTGTGGATGGAATAATACATTAACTAGCAATGGCTTAAAACTTCACGCTTCAGCCGGGTGCGGTGGCTCACGCCTGTAATCCCAGCGCTTTGGGAGGCCGAGGTGGGCAGATCACGAGGTCAGGAGATCACGACCATCCTGGCTAACATGGTGAAACCCCGTCTCTACTAAAAATACAAAAAATTAGCCAGGCGTGGTGGTGGGCACCTGTAGCCCCAGCTACTCAGGAGGCTGAGGCAGGAGAATGGAATGAACCCAGGAGGCGGAGCTTGCAGTGAGTTGAGATCGCGCCACTGCACTCCAGCCTGGGTGACAGAGCAAGACTCCTTCTCAAAAAAACAAACAAACAAACAAAAAAAACAAAACAAAAAAACTTCACGCTTCAATGGCATCGATCCCAACACCAACAAAGCTATAATTCCACAGATACCTCCAAAAAGGTCTAACCTTCGGTGACATTCCACATTATCCTTCAACACTACAATGACATCTTTTTCTTCTGTCATGTTCATAGCTGTGTCTCATTCCATCAAGACTTGAGAATAACCTATTAGGTAATATTTATCTCCCTATCCTTGTACTCTGTGTTGGTACAGAGATATTGTAACCCCTGAAGCCTTCTATCTTTGCATAAAATATGTCTTTGTGAGTTGTGTGGTTTGAAACACAATGTAATAGTGATTACTCTAGAATAAACATGTTGAGATAAGAATCACTGTAAGGTTGAATAGAACTGGGGAAATAAGTACAACTTTAGAAAGAAAACTGTCAAGGACTATGGCCAAACTACTAGGATATGAGACATGCAAATTCACTGCCCATATCCTTGAACTTCTGCTTCTCCTGATGTTTGATTATAATTCTATCCCCAGGAAGTTTAAAGGCTATTTTTAGCTAGTGCTTACACCAGGGGAGAGAACACTAATCCAGGGTCTGGCACTCAGTAAGCACTCATGGATGTAAGCAGCAAATATCCTGTAGCTGGACTCATCGAAGCATAGCACATACGTAGAAAACAATGTAACCTTAGCATCAGCATCAGTGCCCCTTCTTATTATCAAGAGATTCTAATTAGCAATAAGAGGGTGTTCATATTGTGAAGATGTTTTCATTATATCTGAATTTAAGCATCAGAGAGTATTACACAGTCAAGCTATAGGAAAAAACTAAGTTTCTAACAACATATTTTCCATTACTCTGAGCATTAGGAATATGCCATATTTTACAGAATGATGATACATTAAAGGGAAACACATACACACACACACACACACACACACACACACACACACAATCTATTGAGGAAAAATTTCCAGATTGTCTATACTCCTTGGTGCAGCTCTATGGCCTTATACATCATTTCATTAAAATTCTTCCTTCTTGTTAGTCTTAGCTCTTCACAATTGTTATGCTTAATTAACTCAATCAATTGTGGATTACTGCCAGTTATATTTGCAGAAACCATAGCAGCTTATTAACTCATAAATGCCAAAAGATAACAGCAGCACTGGAGGACAAATCATTAAATGAATCTTTTAATTTCTAGCCTATAAACGGAAGTTAGCTCACGTTAGTTTGCCAGTTGTTTTCAATTGTAGACACTGGAATAGTACCTTCCCTATGTCTAGGCTATGTATGACCCATGAGGGGAAGTAATGAATCATGAACAAGCTGATCTTTTCATTACCTTTAACATAGTGTGCCAAACATTGATGTTTTATCATACATTTGTGATGTTTTCTCACAAATGTTTAATTTTTATCACAAATTAATGAGCAAAAACTAAAGATCTTTGAAGATAGACTTCTTTTCCGTTTTTTCTTTTTTTGCAGGGGTGGGGAGGTTGTTTGTTTTCTAAACTACTGTTTTACTACAACCTAGAAAAGCATCTGGCACATAGTAGGTGTTTAATGGATGTTTGTTGGAAAGTAAGCTGCTACTATTAGCAAATGTTATAGAAGGGTCTCGAGTTCCATGAGGGAGCATGTTTGGAGAGAGGCCCATGTGTTATTTTTTACATTATAGTCAAGATGGTTATTTAGAGCATGCCACTCCCATTGGGACTTCCAACCAGGAGAGGCTAGATTCTGAAAGCCCCCCACTAGAGCTTCTGATCCTTTTAGATGACGCTTGTTGCACCCTTCTCCTCAAATTTTTGAACTATCAGCAATTACAAGTGTGGTGTTACAATATCTGAGATCTCCCAAGTGTGGTCCTTTCCTGCTACTTTTAAAGCAGAGGGAGACATTTGCTATTACTTGGTCAACTTTTCCCAGCCTGAGTGTGTGAAGCTTATGTTTGGAGAGAGTGTTCTTTGCCACTGGGGGTGGAATGTTCTCCTGAGAGGAGTTAGTCACCCAGTCGAAAGTGCTCCCATACCATGTCCCATTTATGCCTGGTATGTCTTTAAGGGTTAAAGGTAAAGCCAATAAAGGGAACCCCCAAGACGATGAGTTCCGGGTCACTGTAAGATTCCTCAGTGTCATTGAATTGAGTGAACTACTTAGGACAGACCCAACAATTAATCTTGTACAAATGGGCCATGGTGGATATTGTAGGAGCTAAAGGGTGTGATGTATTACTAAGTCTGATAAAAAGTCCTAATAGACTTAGTGATAGTAAAACACTCATGTTTATTTTCTGTTAGTAACCATTATTCCTGCTATCAGGATAATAATTAAGCAAAATGCTGCAGTAATTGAGATTCTCCGTCTGATATTCCACCCTGAGGGTGCTACAGTATATAGTTCTACTGCAAATAGTAGAGTGAGTATAACAATTTCTGCAAGGGTGGCGTAGTAAATAATTTCCATCAAAAAGAAGTTTTAATATTTGGCTCAAAGGGAGAGGTAGAAATGACAAAAAGTATTTGATGAGGTAGGGGTGAGACTGAGTACGATGAGTAGTTCTTACTCAGTTACTTATCTTTTGTGATTTTCAGCTTAAGATCTATATTTTTCACAGATATTCAGGTCACCCCTTTGGGCTTTGGTCCCTTAGCTCTCCAAGGCTTTGACTCAAGTGTGATGTATCCAGAATTTGATTCCTATAACTTTTATTCCTAAGGGAGTTGAAAGAAGAACAGTGTAAGGCCCTTCCCATTTTGGGCTTAGGGAGGGAGACAGAGAAAGGAGAGCCTTTACCTGTACCAAATCTCCTGGGTTAAATAGAGTGGTCCAATTTCCTGGGGTTGGGCTTTCACGAATTGGGCTAATTGGAAGTGAGCCAGAGAAGTTACATGCTTAACTAGCTTAGAGGTTTCTCGATTTAATAGAAAATCATTGGTAAGGAAAGGCCATCCATACAGCATCTTAAAAGGGCTAAGACCTAATTTTGAAGGGGTATTTTTTATTTCTAGTAAGGCCATAGGAAGAAGAGTGACCCAAGGAAGGTGAGTTTCTTGGGATAATTTTCTGAGGTGTCTCTTGATAGATAACCCACTGGCTGTTGAGCTGGTCCTTGGGCCTGTATTAAAATTTCCAGGGCCATCCCCTTTCTTTCTGATACATACAGATTGAAGGACTCCCCTACAGGAAGGCTGAGAGCTGCTGCCTTGAGCAAAGCTTGCTTTAGCTGGTCAAAGGCCTTCTGAGCTTCAGGTTCCCAGGTTAAAAGATGAGTTTTAGCTCCTTGAGTTTTTTTATGAGGTTATATAATGGATGGGCTATTTCACCACATCCAGGTATCCACAGTTTACAAAATCCTGTAATGCCTCCAAATACTCTTAGTTGCTTGAGAGTTTTGGGGAGGGAGAAGGCGGAGATAGGCTTAATCCACTCTTTCCCTAATGCTCTGGTCCCCTCAGACAACACTAAGCCTAGGTACTTCACTAAGGTTTTGCAGAGCTGGGCCTTGGGTTTTGAAACCTTATATCCTCTGCTAGATAAGAAGTTGAGAAGAGCTTCAGTGCCTTCCTGAGAAGCTTCCTCAGTTGGGGCACAGAGCAGTATATAATCCACATACTGCAAGACCCTAACTTGAGTATGAGAGAACTCAGAGAGGTCTTGTGACAGTGCCTGTCCAAACAGACGAGGACTATCTCAAAATCCCTAAGGGAAAACCATCCATGTTAGCTGGGTGGTCTGGCCGGAGGGATCTTCAAAGGCAAACAGGTATTGAGAGTCAGGAGGTAACAGTATGCAGAAAAATGCATCTTTTAAATCTAGGACTGTAAACCATTTAGTTCCCTCAGGTATTTGAGTTAACAGGGTATAGGGATTAGGGACCACTGGATGGATTGAAACTACAGCTTTATTAATGAGGTGAAGGTCCTGAACTATTCTCCATTCCCCACTGGGTTTCTGCACTCCTAATATTGGGGTGTTGCAGGGGCTATTACAGGGTTTGAGGAGGCCCCTGCATCTTTAGGTTATTAATAATGGCTTCTAGCCCTTTCCTAGCCTCTGGCCTTAAGGGATACTCTCTCTGGTTAGGAAAAGAAGTGGGATCCTTAAGATAGATTTGGATAGGCCTAGCAGTTATAGCTCAACCTATTCTTCCTTGAGTTGCTCACATTTCTCGATTAATGTTAACTTACACTGGGGGAGACAAAGAGTTTGTCCTGGGACTATAAGGATACTGGCTTCCATGCGAGCTAGAATATCTCTACCTAATAAAGGAGTGGGACTTTTAGGCCTGATTAGAAAGGCATGTGTAAATAGTAAGCCCCCAACCTGCAGCTATGGGTTAAAGGTAAATATCAGGTTAGAGTTTTTCCTGAGACGCCCCTTACGGTCATGCTAAGGGAAGAGGGAAGGCCTGGATTACAGGGGAGAAGAGAGAGACTGGCTCCAGTATCCAGAAGAAGATCTACCTTCCTTCCTTCAATTTCCAGAATCACCCAGGGCTCCCATGCTGTAATGGCAGTCTGAGCTGCTGGAATGGGGGTATGAGCCCTGGGACCCATCAATCCTGCTGGACCATCTCTGAGACTGGTTCTGAACCCAGTGACCTCTGCCTCCAGGGAAAGACCCGCCTTCAGCAGTTTCCACCACAGGGTGGACAGGGTCAAGGAAGCTTCGTATTGCTCCCCGGGCATTCCTTCTTAAAATGCCCTGGCTGGCCACATTGATAACAGCTAGTGGATGCACCTTGGGGATTCTGGACTTTACAAGCTTGCAACACTGCTACTAGAGCCTCTGTTCTCTTGTATTTCCTCTCCTTTTCTCGGGCCTCCTCCTGATCCCTATTGTAAAAGACTAAAGTGGCTATTCTCAGGAGGTTTTCTAGGGTGCTCTCCGGTCCTACAACTTGCTTCTGTAGCTTCCTTCTAATGTGCGGAGATGCCTGTGTGATAAACTTGTCCTTCAGGATGAGCTGTCCCTCAACTGAATCAGGGGATAAAGAGGTATGTTTTATTAGTGACTTTTTCAGCCTTTCCATAAAGGCTGTGGGATCCTCATCTCATCTTTGGTCTAGCATGGACAGTTTAGAGTAATTGAAAGGGTTGGCCCTGGTCTTCCATAGGCCTTCTATATTAGAAAAAGGGCTTCCTTTTCCATTCATCTCCTGAGTTATTGGGATTCCAGTCAGGGTTGTCTACTGGAACTGCTTCTCCTCCTAGTGGAATGGAGTTTCCACCTCTTCCTCACCTTCCCTCTCTCCTCTTTTTCTCCTGGGTCTGCTATAGGAGGCATGTTGCTCATCTCCGTATTTTTCTGCTACCTGCAGAACTGTCTGCTTTTCAGCTGCAGTGAGGGTCTGACTTAGCAGCAACATAACATCCCTCCATGTGAGATCAAACACCTGAGTTAAATTTTGGAAAATTTCTATATACCTATTGGGGTCATCAGAAAATTGGCCTAAGTCTCCCTTTATTTGCTTAAGGTCTTGTAATGAGAAGGGATCTTGAACCCTTATGGCACCACTCCCATCAGGCATTTCCTGCAGAGGTAAGAGTGAAGGGGGGAGAGTAGGATATACTGGAGCTGGGAGAGCTGGAGGAGTGGATGGTATGATTGGAAGGGGACTGGAAGGGTTGGGACATTCAACAGCTGTCTCGGATTGCTCCTCTGGAACCTGCTTTAGCTCTGGGGAACTATTCCCTGTGGGCTTGCCTGTTGTGGCTGCTAAAAGAACTGGGTTGATTTTACAGAACTTGTAGAGGTCTGAGTTGTCTTGCAGGGCAAAGAAAGCCTGTACATATGCGACCTCAGTCCATTTGCCTTCTGTTTAAAGAAAAATTTTAACTTTTGGATAATACTAAAATCAAGGCTCCCCACCAGCAGGCCAGGTTTGCCTGTCCCCAAGATTGTAAGAAGGCCATGCCCTTGTGCAATAGAATATGAGGTGCTTTTTCTTCAAAGTCTCAGGGCCGAAGGAGTCCCAGTGCTTTAAAATATACCCCATGGGGGTGCATGTTGAAGACAATCTGTTACTCATCTAGAAAGAGAAGTGAGAATAAAAGTGTTCTTTTAGTCTCCTTCCTTTCAGTATGTGATCCAGGATAGAGAAGAAAACAGTAGGGGGTGTCCCCCTGCAATTATTTTCTCTCCCTGGTTCCCATTTGAATGTGCCACCCATGACTGCAGGCATGACCCTCCAAGCCATGGCACCAGAGAAACTAGACTTTTGGGCCTAGTCATGCTTCCCTAAGCAGCCTTAGTCCTCTGCCTTTTATTTCCCTTTGACCTCCTAGACTTGTGTGACCTGTGTGCCTCCCTAAAAACAAATGGATCTCAAGAAAAACTACGTAATTGAGCAAGGCCCCTTTAAGGGAGGGGGCATGCTAGATTGAACTCTATATCCTGCTATTATGGCCCATGCTAAAGCATTTACCCTTAGAAAAATGGTTCCAGTTAACTTCTGGACTTAAAATTATTAATTTTATTTAAGTAATTAAATTATTTAAGTAATTAAAATTAATTATTAATACTATTATTAAGTACTTATTAATTAAGTACTGTCTTAATCAGAGACAGAATAGGTGCCTTAAAGGAACATAGGAACTGAATGGCCATTTTCCTGCTGATGGGAGAATAACTAGACTAAAATTTGGCTGTAAAAGACATCTTACTCCTAACTGCTAAAGGCAGAACTTTCCTGTTCCCAGAAGAGGCCTGGAGTCTGATTTCTTTTCTTTTCTTTTTTTTTTTTTGAGATGGAGTCTCGCTCTGTTGCCCAGGCTGGAGTGCAGTGGCACGATCGCAGCTCACTGCAAGCTCCGCCTCCCGGGTTCAAGCCATTCTCCTGCCTCAGCCTCCTGAGTAGCTGGGACTACACGCGCCCACCACCACGCCTGGCTAATTTTTTGTATTTTTAGTAGAGACGGGGTTTCACCGTGTTAACGGGGATGGTCTCGATCTCCTGACCTAGTGAGATCGCCTTGGCCTCCCAAAGTGCTGTGATTACAGGCATGAGCCACCGCACCCGGCCAAGTCTGATTTCTAATGGTGCAAAAGGAAGCTGCGGCATTGCTGTGAAAAAAAAAAAAAAGTGCCTCATGCAGAGGATTTCTATTTCCACTAGGTGGTGGTGTTGGCTTAGAAATACTGTGTGCTCACCAGCGATGTGGTAGCAAGAAACCTCACCACCAGGGAAAGGGAAGAACTCTGTTCCTAGAAGATTGCAACGACATTTTCCCGATCTTGCCTAACAGGATTACTTTCCCAGGCTCTGCAAATCCCTGCACATTTCACAAAGAGAAAGAGTATGAGACTGTGGATAGAAAAGGAAGGAGAGTTTTGCCACAGGATAGCTGAGGATTCTCTGCCAACACCCAGAATGGACTGTCAGAGGCTGGGTCCAGTTCAGAGGCCTTTGAATCATGCCAGGGTGTGCCCTGGCCAGAAATTCTCAGTTACCTCTGGACTTTTCCCAAACTCGCATGATGGCAAGGTCTCCCTGTGAAACGAAGCTGGTTCAAAACATGGCCAACATTCCCAATGACGCTGGGGTACTGTGGGGTTCTCCATGTTTTCACCAGCAAGCCTCACATCCAAGCAGTCAATGCTAAGCATGTGTACCCATTTGATGGATGCCCATTGATTTATTTTTTTTAAAACAGAGGCCAAGACCAGGGCAATCAAGCAAGAGAAAGAAAAAAAAGTGTATTCAATTAGGAACAGAGAAAGTCAAATTCTCCCTGTTTGCAGATGACATGATTGTATATTTAGAAAATCTCATCATCTCAGCCCAAAATCTGCTTAAGCCGATAAGCAACTTCAGCAGTCTCAGGATACAAAATCAATGTGCAAGAATCATAAGCATTCCTACACACCAATAACAGAGAGCCAAATCATTAGTGAACCCCATTCACAATTGCTACAAAGAGAATAAAATACCTAGGAATCCAACTTACAAGGGATGTGAAGGACCTCTTCAAGGAGAACTACAAACCACTGCTCAGTGAAATAAAAGAGGACACAAACAAATGGAAGAACATTCCATGCTCATGGATAGGAAGAATCAATATCATGAAAATGGCCATACTGCCCAAGGTAATTTATAGATTCAATGCCTTCCCCATCAAGCTACCAATGACTTTCTTCACAGAATTGGAAAAAACTACTTTAAAGTTCATATGGAACCAAAAAAGAGCCCATATAGCCAAGACAATCCAAAGCAAAAAGAACAAAGCTGGCGGCATCATGCTACCTGACTTCAAACTATACTACAAGGCTACAGTAACCAAAACAGCATGGTACTGGTACCAAAATAGAGATATAGACCAATGGAACAGAACAGAGCCCTCAGAAATAACATCACACATCTACAACCATCTGATCTTTGACAAACCTGACAAAAACAAGAAATAGGGAAAGGACTCCCTGTTTAATAAATGGTGCTGGGAAAACTGGCTAGGCATATGTAGAAAGCTGAAACTAGATCCCTTCCTTACACCTTATACAAAAATTAATTCAAGATGGATTAAAGACTTAAATGTTAGACCTAAAACCATAAAAACCCAAGAAGAAAACCTAGGCAATACCATTCAGGACATAGGCATGGGCAAGGACTTCATGACTAAAACACCAAAAACAATGGCAACAAAAGGCAAAATTGACAAACGGGATCTAATTAAACTAAAGAGCTTCTGCACAGTAAAAGAAACTACCATCAGAGTGAACAGGCAACCTACAGAATGGGAGAAAATTTTTGCAATCTGCCCATCTGACAAAGGGCTAATATCCAGAATCTACAAAGAACTTAAACAAACTTACAAGAAAAAAACAAACAACCCCATCAAAAAGTGGGCAAAGTATATGAATGGACGCTTCTCAAAAGAAGACATTTATGCACCCAACAGACACATGAAAAAATGCTCATCATCACTGGTCATCAGAGAAATGCAAATCAAAACCACAGTGAGATACCATCTCACACCAGTTAGAATGGCCATCATTAAAAAGTCAGGAAACAACAGGTGCTGGAGAGGATGTGGAGAAATAGGAACACTTTTACACTGTTGGTGGGACTGTAAACTAGTTCAACCATTGTGGAAGACAGTGTGGTGATTCCTCAGGGATCTAGGACTAGAAATACCATTTGACCCAGTGATCCCATTACAGGGTATATACCTGAAGGATTATAAATCATGCTACTATAAAGACACATGCACATGTATGTTTATTGTGGCACTATTCACAATAGCAAAGACTCGGAACCAACCCAAATGTCCATCAATGATAGACTGGATTAAGAAAATGTGGCACATATACACCATGGAATACTATGCAGCCATAAAAAAGGATGCGTTCATGTCCTTTGCAGGGACATGGATGAAGCTGGAAACCATCATTCTCAGCAAACTATCACAAGGACAGAAAATCAAACACTGCATGTTCTCACTCATAGGTGGGAATTGAACAATGAGAACACTTGGACACAAGGCGGGGAATATCACATGCTGGGGCCTGTTAGGGGGTGGGGGGCTGGGAGAGGGATAGCATTAGGAGAAATACCTAATGTAAATGATGAGTTGATGGGTACAGCAAACCAACATGGCACATGTATAAATATGTAACAAACCTGCATGTTGTGCACATGTACCCTAGAACTTAAAGTATAATTAAAAAAAAAAAAGAGGCCAAGAGCACCTTGGAATGACAGAACAGATTTTTAGTTTACTCCCATACTTGCCACTCTGATGAATGCTGTACCTTGGATTCCTGGCCAATGCACCAAAATGATATGGCTTCGATGACTGGAGGAACACCAGGGTCCTTGGTCTTGCGCCAGTTTGAATAAAACAACACAGACACATGTAGAGTGGCTTTAGGGAGTAGAGAATTGTAATAGGCAAGAAAGAAGGAAGAGGCTCCCTCTGTACAGAGATAGAGGTGGGGGGGCTCTAAGGTGAAAGAGAGAACCCTGAGTGCGGTGAAAAACAGCCATTTATATGAGGAGGCTGGAGGAGGTGGTGTCTTACTGGCATAGTGCCCAGAGGATTGGTTTGACCAGGTATGTCATTCAAGTAGCCGGTGAAAAAACTGGCCCTCCCACCCTAGCCTTTTAATATGCAAATGAAGGGCGCCATGATGTTCTACACATGTGGGGATATGTGGGGTGGCCATCTTGCAAGGCACATGTGGGCACAAGAAGATGGCAGGAATCACCATGTTTGGTGGACCTAGTTTCTAATGGCCTGCATTTGCATTTGCATATCAAAGCTTGCCTGCTGGGGTCTAAGAGCCAGGGTTTTTCTGCTAGGCAAGAAACATTTCTGGAGCTGCTTTAAAAGAAAAATAAACTTCCCAAGGACCCCTTTTCTTCTTTATCTGCCTAAAATAATTTTTTAATAACTCCTGTAATATAATGATTACTAGAAAGCAATTTATTCATGAAACTTAAAACTAAAATCAAATAATTGAAAATTAATTCATTGGGTCTTTGATATTAATATTCTTTTTTTTTTTTTCTTTGAGACGGAGTCTCGCTCTGTCGCCCAGGCTGGAGTGCAGTGGCGCAATCTCGGCTCACTGCAAGCTCCGCCTCCCGGGTTCACGCCATTCTCCTGCCTCGGCCTCTCCGAGTAGCTGGGACTACAGGCGCCTGCCACTACGCCCGGCTAATTTTTCTGTATTTTTAGTAGACACGGGGTTTCACCTGTTAGCCAGGATGGTCTCGATCTCCTGACCTCGTCATCTGCCCGCCTCGGCCTCCCAAAGTGCTGGGATTACAGGCGTGAGCCACCGCGCCCAGCGATATTAATATTCTTTAAGCCACAGAAGTCATGGAAAAGACTGAATTTGTCACCCTAGGCATTTCATTAAAAAAATGTTAGTTTCTCTTGTCTCAGAATGAAGTAGTCTAAGTTCCAGAGCAGATATATCCTCATTATAATTAGTGAAATGGTGGTTTACTTAATTTTTAACATATAAATAGAGTCACATTTATCACTCCTTGGCATTCTCTTTAAGGATCTGATGCCAGAATGGCCATGGAAGTCAAACGTCTCATGCAAGAAATGGAACAAAAAGTTTCTATGAGTTTATGGTAATGGTTGGTTGGAAGTGTTTATTTTTTGTAGTAGCTACTGTCAATCTTCCAATTATTTCTGACGATCTTGGTGATTTGGTAGATAATTAGATGTGTGTCCTTAGACCAAGAAACTGCAAAGGCATAGAAGAAAGACAATCACACCCTTGTGTTCAAAATGAAAAGCTTCTTTAGGGGCATTGTATTTTACTTAGATAATCATTTTAGAGCTTTATATGAGGTGTCTGGATGTGGTTTGGGGAATGTAATTAGATCAATTCCCTTAAAACTGTTTAAAGTGATTTCTCTCTTTCCATAAGTTATTGTATTACTAATTAATTTATTTACTATCTCGATTTTGTGCTGTTTGAAGCTTAAGGCAGAAAAGAGTTGTCTGTATCTCTTGTGACAACACATATACTGGAATTATGAAATTAGACTCTCTTGAATTCCATCTCTTAACCAGTCCCAAACTTGACTCAGAATTCAAAGGACCGGGCAAACACCAGGCACAAATAAAACAGTCTTTTCTTGGAGAAGTCTGAGACCATTTGGCACAGATTTCCAAAATAACCCTATTCTCATGCGAAAGGATAAGTTTTAGATTTAACAGACAAGCTTCTTTATAAGCAATTTGTGCAGAGACATTGTTCAAACAAAGGGAATAATTCCAGTTATGCAATGTCTCTTCTTCATACCTTACTGTTTACATAATCATCTCTTAGTTTCCCATATCATCCATAAACCTGTGAATTCTAAGTTTATTTATACACACAATCAAGATGTGTGCTCCTGAAAACATTTTATACTCTCCATTATCTTTCCATTCCTAGTAAATACTTAGTGGGTTTACTGGAAAATTTGGTTATTCACATGTGTGCAGGGAAGGGTTAACTCATTAGGTCTGGGTTGCTCAAACCCTGCACATTCCCAAGAAAGGCCAGTCCTCAGGACTGGCCCTTGGCTGGTTTCTGGGAGATGAGCTCTAAGTCCTCGGCATAATCTGCTGGATAAGAGTGGTTTGTATATCTGCAGCCTTGGGCTATGCTGTACTAGTTTGACCAGGTAGTTTATGCTAACGATGTGATCTGTGAATGCCGGTTTTTGCTTGTGACAGGGTTATGGTGGGGCTGGGTTCCGAGTAGGTGATTAAAAACCCTACACACCAGGACTCAGATAAGCTTCCCTAGTTGGCAACACTTTGCACAAGGTGTCATACATCATTGCTGGGAGAATTACGTGCATCTGTGTGACTCCACTGGCAGAAGACTCCTGGAAGTTTGTTCCTAGTTCTGCCTGAACGTCATCTTATGTGACATTTCCCTATGTTGAATTTAATCTGTATCCTTTCACTCTGAGGAATCATAAGCATGAGATAACATCTTCTGAGTCCTATGAGTCCTTCTAGCAAATCATTAAGCACGATGGTGGTGGTTTTGGGGATTCCTAACACAGCATGTTTACCAAGAGATTTATTTGAGGTTTTTCTTTCCTTTCTGATAGAAAAAAGTTCATACCTGCTGTTCACCTTTTCCTTCCCACCATGTAGTGTGGAGCTATGAACCTCTATGCTGATGTCCTTTCAGCCCTTTTTATTGATACTCACCCTGTGTCTGGGGCCTTAAACCTTCATTAATAACCCTATGGAAAGTAAAACTTTATTTCAGTAGGTCTCCAGTTATAGCACCTGGAAAATTAAACTCTTCTTAAAACTTAAAATGTTAGTTCTTTCAGTGATTTGACCTATTTTGTTTTTCAGAAAACGCTCCTGTTTATACCTTACTAAAATATTATATTGTAGTGGTTATATGTCCAGAGGCTAGTAGAGTACTTGTTTATTGAAAACAAAATAAAATATGAATTCTAAATAGTAATGTCTAAATTCTTCAAAATGTAAGTGGTAGGATTGACTTTGATAGACCTTTTCTCCTGTAATATATTGTTATAATATCCTGAGACATACGCAGCATAAATACCTGCCCAGTCATTAAATTAGTCATCAGCACCTCTCTTTGGGGACTGCCTACAACGAAAGGATATGTCCTTTGGTGGAGTATTCTTATATTTCCAAGGGGAGCAAGAGCTATTTGAATTTCTCATTAGAATGTCTTTTTCAGATGTCTAGTTTAACCTGGTATCCTAGTAAAAATAGCAACATCCGGATCACTAAGGGATAGTTCAGAGTAGATTATATTAGTGGTTATTTTGGTATTAGGTTTGTGGCACTATCTATAACCTTTTATAAAGATCTCGTTAATTTACTTTAATGTGGGGAAAATCATTTTAGACATGGATGAATCAGACAATAACTTAATTTTATCTAAATATTTTGCAAATTAGATCAGCAAGAGTTCACTATATAATTGCTAAAATAGTCTCTTTAATTTCCAAAGCATATGTATATTTTATTGGAAATGTGATTTATGTGCATTATATTCAACTAATAAACATTATATTTGATGTCTTAGTAAGTATTTAACCAGATGTATATGTATCTCTTGAACTTTTATTGCACAAACATAAAAGCTCTGTTTGTGGAGAGAATAAAAGCAAATTTCATAGTAGATCTCAATATACATTTGACAAGTACTGACCTCATAGTTCTAAATAGAAACCAACTGGGTATGATACATGAGAGTCAGTAGACGTAGCTTATGATCATTATGCGAATTCATTGGTTGTATTCCAGATATCAGAAGGAGGTATACAATAGGATTATGCCATGCTCAGAAATATTGGATGTATGTGTATGAATCCTATGAAGAAATCATTCATATTCCCATAAACATTGAGTTTCTTCGCAGTCTCTCCTTCCATCTGTATGGGAACTATTCCCAAATCTGTTTTCAGCACTTACCTGAGCCCCACTCTCCAATTTCACATTCTTTTCAAAAGTCTCCAAATTCTCCCCTACCTGCCACCTGTATGTTCCAATGTTACCTGAAACGGAACATGAGGAGAGTTAGGATTAGCATCTGTCCCCTGTAAAAACAGTGGCCTTTCCTGCTGCCTTCCCACTACTATCAACACTAGTCTTGTTCTTTTGGCCTCCGAGACTTGCAAAAAGATTTCTTTTTTTTTTGCCCCGTCATTCCTTTTACCTTCCAAACCGCTCAGTGATCAGGTCCTGTTAATATTTTCTTTATGGTATCTCTCCTTCTTATTCCTTCCTGTGTATTTTTTTAAACTTAATCCTTTTCCTCCTCAGGGTTTGCAGCTGCCCTTCTTCCTCTGGGGCACACCTGCTGTTTTAGAATCCCTCCTGTTCTGCACGTCTCCTGCTTTGCACATGTTCTTCTTTGCTTCGAATGCCCTCTTCAGCATCCTCCATCGGGTCACATGCAGCCCTTCATCACACTCAGTTCTGATGACTCCTCTGGAAATCCTCTCTCACCACACAGGGCTTAGAGGACTTCTGCTGTCTTCAAGGCTCTGGGAGTGCACTGGGGAACAGGACAGGATCATTCTCCTTGAAGCTCTGGTGCCTAAGAGACCCTAGCCACAGTGTGTTGTTGTTATTACAGGTTGTCCCCTTACACAGCTCCCTGGTTCCTCTCCACTGCACCTGTTCTACAAAAGCCAGCAGAACACTTTTTCCTGCAAAAACATTTTTGTATCACAGCCATTTTGTGGCACATGACTGGCTACCATACCATTGCAATGCCATGTCTTAGCCAGGCTTTGAGGGACCCCCAGTTCCTCCTACTCCTCCTCACTTTCCCATTTTTACCAATAAGGCAGTTTTCTTCCTGTTTTTGCACATTATATAACTCACCCAGTTTGTTGGTGTGCTTTTGCCATTCAAAACACTTAAAAATGCCCTTTCCCTTTGTCATAGCTTCTGAGAAGCTTTGCAGATTTTCTCACTATCCTGGAAGACTTCTTCAAGTAACCTTAGCTTCAAAGTAATCAGTCCCTCCCTCTGCAGCCTATAGCTACTTTTATATTACATTATTTTGTCCATGTTGATATTTTGCTTTGTCATATAAATTCTTCAGGGGAAAACGAGTATGTTCCATTTTTTTTGTTTTTATCAATATTTACTTTTTACAGTGATCTTTCTTGTCTAGAAAGTACCTAGTATAAATTGCTAACAAAATGTCATAGCTCCCTACATCTTAAAAAGTCCTTAATCAAATTTTATTTTTCAAGGCTTCTTGTACTTAAGTGATAAAGAAACAACTAGATTGACATTTTCAATGTTCTTTCCTAATCCATCTCCAAATTAAAGGGTTGTTACTTATCTAGGTGAAATTTCTCTTTCTTGTGGTATTTGGTACATTCTTGGGAGCATATGCCTTCATGTGCTGAAAGACTTAACATAAATTGCTCATAGATATGTCATACTGCCTGTAATGTTGAGTGATCCTTTGGTTTAACAAGGATTAAAAATGTAATTCTATTGGGAAGTTATCTCTGTGGGGGAAATGAGAAAATGAATGAGAAGGTGCTTAGTACATCTGTGAAGTTCTATGGAAATGCTAAAGCGCATTCTATAGGGGCACGGTAGAATAGTAGAAAAAGTGATAAATGTGGAAACAGAAGACCTAAGTTGAAGTCTTCACTGGCTGCCGTGTGTCCTTCTGCACATCATTTAGCTTCTTTCTGAGTTATAGTTTCCTCATCTAAATGGGTACTACCACTAAAATGGATATCTTAGTTTATGTATCTCTAAGGCTTGTTTGGGGAATCAGGATATTTTGCTGGATGCAAATATTTTGCAGAATGCAGATTTATGAAAGAAATTGGTAATATGTTAAAAATATGAGCTATTGTTATAGACAGAAAATTATAGCCATTTAATCCATGACATTGTCTAGTTCAGTCAGATGTTTTCCATGGATGCAGTAAGATTTTCATGATTAGAATTGTTTTTATTGAGGAAATATGCTATACATATTTAGGGATGATTTAAGTATTGGGAAGAAGTTAAATGATTTTTTCACATACTAAAATCCTACGGGATTTCTAGAGAAGACTTACAGCTCTCCTAAATTCTTGACAGAAGAGTGTGTCAACTCTGAGAAAGCCATTTAATTTTAGAAAGACAAAATGGAGGTACAAAAAGCAGAAGGGGCTATTTGTCCAGTTAGCATTTGGACAGGATTAAATCCTGGTGCTAAGTGATCTAACAATTAATGAAATCACGTTGCTCTCACATCAGATGCTAGCAGCTAGATGTCACACTGCAAGCACGGGAGTTCGATGACAGGATGGTGTTCAGTTATTACTGGTGTGTAGCAAGCTACCCCCAAACTTAATGACTTAAAGTAAGTACAACCACTTACATAGCTCAGAAATCTGTAATTTGGACAGGGCTCTTCTCTGCTTAAGTTGGTATCAACTGAGGCAGCTCAGCTTGGGTTAGAGGATTCAGTTCCAACATGGCTCACTCATAGGGCTGATGAGTTGCCACTGGTTGTTGCCTGGAACAGTGGTTAGGATTGAGACCTGAGATCTTCAGTTGCCTGCACTGGGCTTCTCTATGTGCGTCTCAGACTTCCTCACAGCATGGTGGCTAAATTCTAAGACTGAAAGGAAGTCCTAGAGCCTAGAAGTAGAAGCTGCCAGTTTCTTAAGGCTGGAGTTTATTTCCACTATATTCTATAGGTCAAGCAGTCATAGAGCCCATAATCATGGGAAGGAGACATAGACCCTCACCTCTCAATGAAAAGTGTGTGTCCAAGAGTTTTGGGGACATATTTTAAAACCTCTACAGTCATAGAGTGTAAGGGGAGATCAGAAAGAAGAAGAACATTAAGTCTTAGGAGGACAAGCTTGAGTTGGTGTTAGCTGGCTACTGAGAAGAAAGTTCTTATCTAATTATTTGAGAAACAAAGGCAGAACATTGGTAATTTAACAAGTAGGGCAGTGTAGATTTAAGAGAGAGGAAATGGCATGGTGCCAAGCACATAATTGTCCAACTTCTTAATTTTCTTCAGGCTTTATCTTGACTGAGGTGGGCCTTGAATTTGTTAATAATTTTCTTTAATCCTCAGTAGGGAAACTTTAAGATTGGCGATTGCTTCCTTTTCATTATTTTCCCTTAAGCTACAAATTAATCACTGAGTATTTCCATAATAGCTTTGCATATTAATAATTATAAGTGGAATGTAATAGTGTATATGAAAGTATTTTCCAAATACCAAGCTTACTGTCATTTGTATAACTGTACAGCTGATAAAGTTTCTTTGACATTGTCATTATCTCATTTAATTGTTACATGGGCCTTATGAGGCAAGTTGTTAGTAATAACAACCTTTCCTAATTAAACAGAGAGAAAGACACTTGCACATGAGCCACTGCACATCAGTTTGGAGTCAAGACAAAAATCCTCGCCTTGGGGAGTACCTTTTCTCTTCAGATGTACCCCGAGAAGTACCCGTGTTTGAATGGCCAGACTTCCCTGTTGTTATCTGCCTACTTCCTGAGTTCAGTGAGAAAGCCCTCAGGACTGAGCTTCAGAGGCCTAAGTTCTTCAGCTTTCCAAATTTAACAGTCAGGCACTCAGAGGAAAGATTGCCAACCATTTGATGGAGGTGTTTCACATCTGAGTTTCATGAATGGTATTCCACCCTGGATAAACTGGAGAGCTGCTCTATTTAATCAATTGCAAACCCTACTTTGATTTCTAAGCCTCTTCTATCAGAGCAGCCTTACATGGAGCTAAAGTTGTGATTTCAGAGGCATTAGCAAACTTTTGTCCTCCACCTCCCTTCAAAATATCTTTCCCATTAAAAATATGGATTCTTTAATAAGTGATGTTGCATTAACTGGTTAGGTACTTGGAGGAATTGTTACATTACCTAAAAAATTGATACTTTAAAACATTAAATGTAAAATTATGAGACGGTAGAAAAGAACTAGAAAAAAGATATGATGAAAAGATTTTCTAATTTTTAGTATGCAATTCCTTTCTCGCATAAAAGCTAAGGAAGAAATTATAAAAGAAAAGATTGCTAGATTTAGATAAATAAATTAAAAAAATCCTCTGCACTGATCAAGATATTATAAATTAGGCCAAAAACAAAGTTGAAAAACATTTTGGTATTTATGTCAGAAAAATATTTTATATTGTAAATATAGACAGTGCTTTTCTACGTAAATAGGGAATACTCAAACTTACCACAGCCCTTTGTCCATTCACAGACTATGATCACAATAATAATAATAATATTCATCATCACCAAACAATGCTAATGATAGTAGCTAATACTTATTGAGCATTTCCTTGGACTTTATGTTTGTTTACTCACTTAACTTTTCCAACAAAATTTTGAGGGACAGCAGTGAGCTGAATGTTTATGTTCCCCCAAAATACATATGTTGACGTTCTAGTCCTTAAGGTGATGGCTTACTAGGCAGGGACTTTGAGAGGTGATTTGGTCATGAGGGCTCTGAGATTAGTGCCCTCATAAAAGAGACCTCGGAAAAATCCCTCATCCCTTCTGCCATGTGAGGTTGCAATGAGAAGACAGCAGTGGTCAATGAAGAAGCGGGCTTTTATGAGACACTGAATCTGCCAGCACCTTGATCTTGGACTTCCCAGCCTCCAGACTGTGAGAAATAAATCTCTGTTGTTTATAAGCCACCCAGTTTATGGTATTTTCTTATAGCATCCAGAGCTGATTAAAGGAGGTTCTCTCATTTCTCCCATCTTACAATTGAGGAGATTAAGACAAAGAGAGGCCAGTATGTAATTGGCTCAGGGTTATGCAGCTAGCACGTGGCAGAGCCAGAATTCAAAGGCTTTCTTCCTTCAAGAGGCAAGAACAAGAGATTTTAAAAGGATGTAATACAATTGGCCAATGAATGTCTAAAATAGTCAAACTTAAAAATAAACTAAAAAAAAAAAAGAATATTAGTTGTCTTTTTTTAATGCCAGGATTCAGAGCACAATACCACACGAAGAACTTTTGACCCACAAGAAATATATACATTATTTCTACTTAACACACACACAGTATTATTATAATGGTTAGGAGAAAATGAATCAGAGCATTTTAGAGGGCTTTAGGACTGTCCAGCGAACAGCCCAGACGCAGGGCCCACCTGGCCTCGGGAGCCTTTAGCCATCTTGTCGCTGTCCTCGGGGCCTATGGTCAGCGCACGCAGGACAGGAGGAAACTTCTGGATCACTCCCCGAAGACCCAGGGCGCCCCTAGAGACAGGGCCCTGGAACCCTGGACGGAGTGGAGGGAAGCAGAAACATTGCGAAGCAGGGGTGGCGGCAGCAGAGACGTGGGATCCTTTGCCATCCGCCCCCTGGGCTGCGGGACCCAGTGACTTCGAGGAGGAGCGCGAGCGCAGCCGCGCGAGGCGCACCGGGATCCGCCTGGCGCGGGAGCCGCCCCCTTCCCGCCTTAGGCGGCGCGGGGCTGCGAGTCAAGTCCAGGACTCGGGCCAGTCTCTCCGGAAGACAAGACCAACCTCGCGCCGCGGCGCAGCAGGACGCGGGCTCTGAGAAGCGCGTAGCTCCGGCGACAAGACCCCAAGCACCCTCGGCCGGTGGCCCGGGCCCGGCCACCCCAGCTGCGCGTCGTTACGGGCCACAAGTTTGTCCCGGGCCAGCCAAGTTGGCGACTTGGAAGCTTCTTCCGGGCTCTGGAGGAAGGTCCCTGCTTCTTCCTACAGCCCTTCTGGACATGGCCGGGCTGGGGGCGTCGCTCCGCGTCTGGGGTTGGCTGATGCTCGGCAGCTGCCTTCTGGCCAGAGCTCAGGTAAGAGCCCGTGCTCCGCGACACCTGTTTTCGCGGAGCCTCCGGCGGGGACTCAGCTTTAGCGACACGGAGGCCAGGTGCGCGCGAGAGCTCATTCATGTTCACACGTCCACACACGCCCCGGCACGCACCGAGGCGTACCCGGCAGGTGCTGGCAGGCAATTAGTGGAGCTTCAAAGATCTGCTTTAGTGGAGTGATGTCCTGGGGCCGGCACTGTTTAGAGCAGCATCCTGGCATCCGCAAAGTAAGGGGATATTTCCTAACAGCGGAGTCGTGGATCAGGTGTGTGAGGCTGGGAAGGTGAAGGAACTTTTCTTACTCTTAAACTCCGTGGTCCCCATTTAATTAATCGAAATGACTTTTGTCTGCTGGTAATTTACCATCGCTTTTGAGAATTTAAACTTACAGGATCGATTGTGACCACTATCTGAAAGAATAATTGGGTGTCTGTGATGCAGAATCACATACATTCAAGTTAGGAGACAGAATAAAAATACCAAAATACAGTTCATATTTAATGTTAAGAAGCGGTGGCTGTCACTTTTGTACTTCTAATATCATTTAGAGATTTTCTGGGCGATCTTTTACAATGAAGCCTCTTTAGTGGGCAAGGTACAATTCATACGCACTTTTTTTTTGAGTCAAATCAAATGTAGGGTTTACAGTCAGCTTTTCAGATGAGCTAGAGAGATGCGTGTAGTGGTGGATGTTATGCAGTTCAAGAGCCCTGTGAATTTAAACCGAATCAAGGTATTTCTCTCCGGTTCGGTAGGGGGTGCACCTATACCGTCAAATGAAGGCCCAATAAAAAATTATTTCACCGTGAGAATTTAAAGCAGTGATTTATGTATTGATACTATCTAAACTTAATACTATGTTCTCGGCTTTCAGGTGACTAGTTTAAATTTCAATTATTCTAAAAGTGCAGTTTTAAAAACCTATCTGTTAAAGTCATAACCAGAGACATGAAAACTTACAGGGGATTTCTAGGCTAAGTGCCACGCTAAAAGTGGGCTTTACTTAACATGACCAAGATGTTCCATGTAGATTTATTTTGTTAATAAATAAACTAAACAATTTGTGTGTCATACATTGACTAATAATATTAGCAATGGATAGCTGAAAGTAAGGTACACTTAAACCTGAAAAAATTCATCAAGTTACCAGAAGGAATATGAATGCGTGGAAAAAAAATTGGTGATAAATTTCCATGACCGTTATAGAACTCTGGTATAATCTCTACTATACTTCCTACATTTTTATCTCATAAGATATTTGGATAATATGCTAAAAGATGGCATCTTCTTGTATACAAGAGGCAACTGAACTCTAACCATTTATTTTATTTAGTGTTCTAGATTACTTTTTATAAGGAAATGGGGAGGTATTATTTAGTACAATAAGAAAAAAAAAGGCTTGGTGTGGTAGCTCATGCCTGTAATCCCAGACCTTTGGGAGATGGGAGGATCTCTTGATCCCAGGAGTTCGGGGCTGCTCTGAGCTATATCATGCCACTGCACTCCAGCCTGGCAACAAAGTGAGACCCTGTCTTGAAGGAAGGAAAGAAAGAAAAGAAAGAAAAGAAAGGAAAGAAAGAGAGAGAGAGAGAAATAAATAAATAATAAATAAATCACCGTGGGTTTGTGGGCAGAATATTTTCTTTTGCTTTCAATAAAACAATCAGGACACTGAATACTTTTTCTATAACTTTAAACCAAGGTTTCCCAACCTTGGCATTATTGACATTTTGTGCCATATATAATAATTCTTTGTTTTGGTGGGGGTGGGTGTGTTGTCCTGTATATTGCAGGGTATTTAGCGCCATCCCTGTCTCTTCTATCCACTAGATGCCAGTAGCACCCCTCCCCGTAACTGAGACAACCAAAAATGTCTCTAGATGTTGCTATACATACTTTGGAAGGCAAAATCACTCCTGGTTGAGAATCATTGCTTTACACGGATTTCCATTTATATCTATAGATTATGAATTGCATAAAATGACAGTGTGTGGTATTATATTACATTTGCCAAATTTTTGGCATTTTAAACAAAATCTGGAGGTTAAATTCAAGTGATTTACATTGACAAACTGATACATTTTCTGACCTTCAGTTTCTTCATCTTCAAAAGAGTCATATTGGTCTAAGATTATTTTAATTCTGTAAGTCTTGGCTTATTACTTTAGGTTACAGTAATTCTCTACTCTGAAATTCCATTAGTTAACCTGGAGTATAATAGAGACTAAATACATTCTGGGTATTATTTACTTCAAATATCAAATGCTGATATTATTAGCTTAAGTATGAGAGACAAGGTATTTATGAAAAATGAGCCTGGCTTTATTAATTTTTTTAGAGTACCCAGTTAATGATGAATATATTGCTAGCTAACACAGATATTTCAAAAAAATTATATTGAAAGAAAACCATAGGGAACTCACCCAGGCAGAATGAGCTTGTGTAGAGTATATTTAGTATTCAGTAAACATTGGATCACACCACAAAATAGATGATATAGACCAATGCTCATCAATTGTTTTAAGGGTCTCTGTAGTTTCTGGTTGGTAAAGATATACTTTTGTTTCAATGCACAGTTCCAAACCCATGCATTCATACATCATTACAGAGCCCAGCAATGCATTTTCTGTAGTCAGATTATCACATGGTAATGAGGATCACTATATAAACATGTTCAGTATTTTCTTTACTGTGTTAGTGGATCTTCCTGGTAACAGACTGTGGGATGGAATTGGGGTGCCAGAGGTTTATTAGGGGAGGAGGTAATGCTTGTGAAAGTTGAAATGGAGAGGGAGAAGGATTGGACAGGGGTAACCTCAGACCGGCAAGCGAATCTGACAAAATTTTGTCTAAGTCAATGGAGAACCTTGGGGGAAAGTTGCCCATCAGAGGAGTCTCATGCTGTGAAAAAATTGCCAGGTCTTAGAATTCCTACTGTTGACCTTCCAGTATGAAGATTCGGAGCTTACTAGAAAATCAGAAATCTCTTTCTGGGTGTGGAAAAATGGTAATCAGTGATCCTACTTGCCAAGTACCAAATACGGTGCTAAGTACTTGATTCTCTCATTTAATTATCACAGTAACTTTATGAGATGGGCACTGTAATTGTTCACATTTTTATAAATGAGAAAATGGGGCTATGAGATGTTAGATAATATAGTCAACTCACAGAAGCAGCCATGATTTATACTCTGGCTTTTGGTACCCTCATTGTGGAGACCAGCTGGGCACTGCTTGGTGACATTATGTATACACATGTCCTCTGTCCCAGCAATCTCTGCCCCGAGTCTCTATCCCAGGGAATTTCTCACCCAGGTCTATAATGATCCTTGCAGTAATTCTGTGGTGTTAGAGAATTAGGGACAATCTGGGTGTTTATAATGGGGTATTGTGCAGCAATAAAAAGCAATGGCTTAAATGTGCACAAATCAGCATGGACAAGATCGTAAAAACAGGATAACATGTGACACAGAAACAATAGGATATATGGTGTGATGTCATTTACATACATTAAAATACATGCACATAAAACAGTAATATGTTTTATGAACATATTCAGATAAAAGATTGTGTGTGTGTGTGTGTGTGTGTCTCACATAAATGCTTGTATATCGGAGGTAGAGAAGTAGGAGTGGGGTATAGAGATAAAATGGGATAAATCAATAAATCAAGTAGGCCTACACTCTGCATCTCAACGCATGTGTTAATTGCAAATTGTGGTGATAATAAACAGAACTGTCAAAACTATTACTGGTGGAGTTAAGAACGAGGACAGTCGGGTGCAATGGCTCATGCCTGTAATCCCAGCACTTTGGGAGGCCGAGGCGGGCAGATCACTAGAGGTCAGGAGTTCGAGACCAGCCTGGCCAACATGGTGAAACACCGTCTCTACTAAAAATACAAAAATTAGCTGGGCATGGTGGCACACGCCTGTAGTTCCAGCTACTTGGGAAGCTCAGGTGGGAGAATTGCTTGAACCCTGGAGGCAGAGGTTGCAGTGAGCTGAGATCATGCCAAATCCTAGAATATAGGCAGCTTCTCCAAAGTGGAAACTAGGGACTGTCTTTGGCAGAATGAAATGGAAACTTGACAGTTGATTATCTCTATACTGTGTTTATTGCCACAAACACTATTGTAGTTAAAGATAAGAGAGTTGGTTTGTTCTCATTCTTTTCTGTTGACAACCAGGACTGTTTCCATTTGTCTTCTAGTTATAAGGAAGTCTTAAATCCCTGAGGAATGGGCTTCTTCGTGGCTGCATTAATTGTAAGTAGTCTCTTCAGCCCTGGTAGACCAGAGGCAGTGGGATGGAAGGGTCCCAGGTGTGGCTCTTTCTTGCCAATGCACAGAGAGTAGGTTTCATATTCCCAGAACTTCCTCAATTCTTTGTGACAAAATAAAATATTTTCAACAGGCATTCATGCATCTCACTTATTCTCCTGTCTTGAACTTCAATTGGTTTTGTCATCTACTGGAACCTATCTTGTCCTTTCTTTCCCCTCTGTTTTGTTTTTATCTTTTCTCTGGGTTATTCATTAAATTTTTAAACAGCCATGTGACTTTAGGCAGTTAATTTCATCTCTTGGTTGTCTCCACTGGCTCCACTGTAAAATAGGACTTACTCATAGAATAAGCATTATAGTGACATCTACTCATAGAATGTGAGTCTTGAATTTAAAAATATACAAACAAAAAGCTTAAAGGTTCCTGATAACAAAAGATGTCAGCTCTTTCCTCTTCTTTTATTAGCAGATCAGTCAAGTTATTTTTAATGGAATGATTACTAGATTAAGATTATTTCTAAGCATTAGTGAGAACTCCTGAAGGCTTTTAAATGGGGTGTGTATGTGTGTGAGGATTTTGTGAGGCTGTTTTCTCTTCCTTTTATTTCTTATGGCTTCTCCTTCAGAAACCATATTTTTTCTGATAGCAATTGGACATTTTCTTCATAACACTGATAGCTGTTATAATATTACATTTATTAATATAAGTACTTGATCAATATCTAACTTCCTCATTGCTTTTGCTCAAAATTTGTTTCCTTCTTGCTAATGGATATTCCCACTTTACTTTTCCCAGTTGCTATTGTCTCTCAGGATTGCACAGCTGTGCTGCATGACAGATGTGTTGCCTAGAGGGAGTGACACTAGTTAGAAATGAATAGAACATCGGCCACTGTTGCTATTATGTGGAGATCTATAATTTGGCCTTCAGCCTGTTTTCTGTAATCTCAGATTCTCGTTGCCAATTGATGGCAGGAAACAATCTTCCTGATGATTTGTCATGTCCAAAAACAGGTCAGCACTATTTCTAGAGTGATAATCATTGGCTGATTTCATTTCCCCCTGAAACGAACTCCATCACTGAGTAGAGCTGCCATAGAATAGCCTTGAAAGGCAGAGGTAGTGCTGTGTGAGGACACTGTATTGGGAGATGGGACACCTGGCTGTAGTCCCTGTTTTACTATAAATTAGGTGGGTGGCCACAGATAAGTGGCAAAATTCTGGGTCTCATTTTATCATATGTCAAGAGTATAAGGTTTAGAGTTCCAGCATACCAGAGATTCAGATTTTTTCAGGTTATCAACAGTGCTAGCTTTAAAAAGAATGTTTTTACTATATACATATAACAGGGATCAAAAGCAGAAACTACCCACATTTCTATTTAGTCTTTGTCTATGTGCCTATTCAATGAATACATACTTTCAATTATGTCATAAATGAAATTTTATATATATTTTCACTTGACATTATACAATCCACTTTTTTCCCATTTTCCTATGACTATTTTCCTGTCTTATAAACTCATTCTTTTTCTCTCTCACTACTGCCCCATCTCCTCTCAATCCCACTCAGATAATACTGTGTATCTTCCACCTCTTTCTCCATAATTTATTTGCTCATATAAAATATATACACAGATGTAGTTATTTCATCTTTATTTGTTTAAAAAGTGACCACCACACACACATACACACACACACACACACACACACACACACAGAATGTTTATAAACAATGTAGAAGACTGGCAATTTGAACTCATTAAATTATATTACAAATGACAGAGAGCCAGCACTTGAATCTTGAGAAAGTGGTCCTCCTTTCATCTTGGAGTGTTATTATCATGGTATGTGCTCCCCATGTGATGCCACTCTAGCAATTTCAGACACAGCTACATAGAAGTCATGATTACAGAAACTCCAAGAGCCAACCTTACCAGAGACAGCATTTGACACTATCAAGTGTCACTGATGTACAGAAAGAAAAATTAGGCTTTAAGGAATGAAAATGTAAAAAAGATTCTGTGCTCAGGAACTATAAAGTGAGTTACTTCAAAATGGAATTTGAGCTCTGTTATGATTTCAATAGTGCAAGAACACTTAATTATTCCTGCATTAACCAATATTTTTATATTTTTGAACATTTTTAACATATGGAATGTAAAATATTGACTAAATGGAACATGTGTTATTTTTACATTCTTGAAGTTTTCTATGTGTTGCTGAAAACCATTTATTTATCTGTATTACCTAATTAGCTACCTTGAATAATGTCACAACTAAAAGCTGTAAGGGTTGAAAAAGGAAAAAAGAAACACAAAAACTGGCTGAACAGTCAAAGACAGGTTTATTTTGGAGAATAAACCTGAGAGGGGCTTCTGGCCAATTTTGGTCAGGAGCATGCTCTCTTACAGACTAAGAGTATTTAAGGGTTCAGGGCGGGAGGGCTTATCACAGGCTGGGACTGCTCCTGTGCCTCTTTGTCTTGCTTGTCTGGGAGGGAGAGTTTTTGTGTTTGTTCCCATACATCTTCCTGCAGCTGCAGGCATATCCCCCATGTCTTTTAGCTTCCCTATCTTAGTGCACGTAATGGGAAAGGAATATGCTTATTAGGGCTCACTGTTTTACTTTGGTTCATTGTATGAGTGTGAAGTTTGGTGGTTACTCAAGAGACTTTCCCTCTCCTTCTGTGCCTGAGATGTCTTATCTTTGTTTTACTGTCTGCTCTTTCTGGTTGCTTGTTTAGAAGAGAAGTGATTTCCTCGAAATGCATGAGGTTAGAAAGGGAGCTAGAACTTAAAATGGTGGTGTTTGTCCAAGATGACAGTGCTCCTGCTCTGTCAAAAGCAACTAAAAGTGGAGGTAACATTCGCTCCATAGCCCATTTTCTTAATATATATGGTGACAATAGTAGTTAATGATATTTTTGTATTCAGTCTTGTCCATGTATGGATATAATATACTCTACATGGTTACATTCCTCATAGTATTCCCCCAAGTTCAATAAAAGCAATAACCATTATACTATTTCTTTTTCTGATTATCTTTTGAGTCCTTTGTCAGCTAATGAGGATAGCGAATTTTTTTTCAGTTTTTTTTTCTATTAGAATAGCTATTAGAATAGGTAATTTTGGGTTGATATATCCTGAGTTCTCAAACTTTATTCCAAAATTTTTATCCACTAGAACAAAAATGGGCAAACTATCGTCTGTTATCCAAATTCGTTCCATCATCTGTTTTTCTATGCCTCATAAGCTAAGAATGATTTTCACATTTTTAAGTCATTGAATAAAAATCAGAAGAATCTAGGTTAACATTAAGAGTGAAGTCATGTTGATAGCTTGCACTCTTGATAGGTGAGTGGCACTTTACCTCTGTGGTCTTCCTTTTCAAAACATATTGGCCCAGTTCCATAATGAGAAAACCATAAAAAAAAAAAAA
>NW_026652276.1:33432736-33549513 GCF_009828535.3 Hylobates moloch | reverse complement strand
TATCTATTCCATTAGTTCTGTTTCTCTAGAGAACCCTGACTAATGCAATGTACCTCTCAATGAAGATTGGAAAAGAAAGAAGGGATGAAGACAAAAAGAGTTTAGTTTTAGGTCTAACAAGAGTCTCTTGATCTTTGGTAATTTTTTTTTTTTTAGAAGGGGTTTATAATTCAGTGATGATGGATGAATCTCATATTAGTTTCAGGAAATTTGTTAAAGCTGCCAAAATGTCCTTCCTAGATTTCATTATTTATCTCTCGAAATGCATTAAGGATCCATTTTACATACATTGTAAAATTAGCCTTTTTTGCTATAACCCTGGAAGCTGAGTAACTAGGCATGTGTATAAAGAAAGAAGAGGAAGAAAATTCCTATGCCAAAATTTGTAACTGAGGTGTAGCTAGATGTTTTTTCTCTTGGAGGCAATCTAGTTCATTTGCAAGAAATGGTGTTGAAAAGACATGGATTTATTTATTTGAAAAATTCCGGGTCTGTTTGTTACAATAAAGCTGGTCATAAAAACACAAGTACTTGTTAAGAGAGAAGTACTGTTCAAAGGTGGGAATCTTTTTTTTTTAAGATAGTGTCTCACCCTCTCACCCAGGCTGGAGTGCAATGGCACAATCTCGGCTCACTGCAACCTCCTCCCGGGTTAAAGTGATTCTCCTGCCTCAGCCTCCCAAGTAGCTGGGATTACAGGCACATGCCACCGTGCCCGGCTACAAAGACGGGAATCTATGGTCTAACAGGAGGAGAACATCATTAGAATAAGCTGGATAAAATAAGAAAGCTAAATGGAAAATCCAGGAGTAACTGTGCAAGTCAGCCATCTCTTGAGGGAGAAACAAAGGCAAAATATTGCAGAAGTAGATCAGTCTTGCTTATCATTGCAAAACATGAAAAATCAATTTTAACTCTATGTTAAAATACAAATACCTTATGAGCAATTTTGGCTTTATTCTGTTGATTCTGTTATTTGCAGATGTTAGCAATACTTTTATAAGAAAGCCACGAGAATTTACTAGAAACTATTAAAACTAAAAAGAGTTCGTAATGTCACCAAGAATGACATTAAAAATAGGAAATAAAATAGCTTCCTTATGTGTAAAAAAACTACCACTTAGCATAATAAAACTATCCTATTAGTAATAGCGATCAAAAATAAAATAACTAGAAATGAATAGAAGAATTATGCTGAACCTATATGACAAAAAAGAAAGCTTCACTAAGGCTTAAAAATATAAACATTAAATAAATGAAGAAATATACCATATACTTATCAAAGGATGATGAAGGGAATGTCTCATATTTTCAGGAGCCTGTGTAAGTTGTGAGGGACTACCTAATGCATGATTCCTTTTGCACTCAATTTTTTTTTTGCTAATGAAGTAGTCTTAATATATTTGACCTTACTTTATCTCAAAATACTATATTGCACTTAATTTATAATGAACTTAAAATTTAATTGGTGTTTTTCATGGTTATAGTCATTAAACTAAACAATTCCTTAAAAACTTTAGCAGATGAATTTTTAAAAATCTGTATTTTGAGAGAATTATAGATTCGCATGCAATGTAAGAAATAATACAGATACTAAATACCTTTCATGTAGTTTCTCTCAATGGTAACATCTTTCAGTACTATAGTATAATATTACAATCAGGAAATTGACATTGATATAATCCCTCTGTCTTATGCAGATTCCATTGGTTTTATACATACTTATTTGTGTGTGTGCACATATATTTAGTTTATGCAGTTTTATCACATGTAGAGTTGCATGTGATCACCAACACAGTGAAAATATAGAATAGTTCCAGCATAGGAATCCTTTCATAGCCACAACCACTTACGTCTCCCTTCCCCGCAACACCTGGCAACTGCTAATCGGTTCTTTGTCTCTGTAATCATTATATGACTCTTAAAAATTTAACCGTGCTTTTTTTCTAAGTATAATTGGAGCTCTACAAATATCTATAATAAATTCACATGTAGTTAATTAAAATATAAGAGAAAAGGATGAGTAATAGCTTTGAAGGATGACAGCTCAATGTGATCGCATTCTTAATGTTTTCATTTAACTGTGTATGAGCCACACCACAGATAGATACATGTTTTTCTTTTTTTTATTAATTTTTTTTGCACACAAAACAATAAACATTTTCTAAAAATACATACAAACAAAAGGATGCATATCAAACATATTAGGAAGGTTGCACATGGGAAGACGGGGAATAGAAATGGGGAGTGGGAATTAAAGAAAATGAATGAGAGAGGGACTTTGTATGGATCAATGATAATAACTCAATCCTCTATTTGACAAAGAAGAAGGAGAAGGAAGAGGAAGAAAAAGAAAGTGGGATAAAGGATCAGAAAGGGAGGAAAATAGAAAAAATTAGAGTATGACTCCAGGGTAGACCTGTTTTGTTGTCGCTGGGTTGGTTGGTTGGTTTGTCTGTTGTATTTTTCATATGTTTCGCCATGTTGGCCAGGCTGGTCCCGAACTCCTAGCCTGAAGTGATCAACCCGCCTTGGCCTCTCAGAGCGCTGGGACTACAGGCGTGAGCCACCACGTCCAGCCGTCACATTGCTTCTGGCCTCCGTAGTAGACCTCCCAGACAGGGCGGTCGGGCAGAGGCGCTCCCCACATCCCAGACGGGGCGGCCGGGCAGAGGCGCTTCCTCACTTCCCAGATGGGGTGGCCGGGCAGAGGCGCTTCCTCACTTCCCAGACGGGGCGGCTGGGCAGAGGCGCTTCCTCACTTCCCAGATGGGGCGGCCGGGCAGAGGCGCTCCTCGCTTCCCAGACGATGGGTGGCCTGGCAGAGGCGCTCCTCACTTCCCAGACCGGGCGGCCGGGCACAGGCGCTCCTCACTTCCCAGACGGGGCGGCCGGGCAGAGGCGCTCCTCAGTTCTCTACATGTTTTTCTTAAATCATTTTCAATTTGCTTCTTGCATGAACAGGGTCATGGGAATTTTTAGAATTTGTAGCCAAATGTGCAAAATCAACTGATCTTCAGATTTAGCTTGAATTAGAGTTCATTATATGAAAGGATTAAAAATTTAAGAAGCCAAGACATTTTCATATTGTGTGTGTGTGTGTGTGTGTGTGTGTGTAGTGTCTGTGTGAGTATGCATGCTTCCTTGTGTGTGTTTGTGTATATATTTATGCTGTATATCTTATCTGTTTTTCTTTTTTAATGTTGAATTGAAAAAGGACTAAACAAAAAGTTTCATGGTTCATAATTTAAAGGTAGATGATTCAATAATATTTTTCTCAAAACTATAATGTTTATTATAACAGGTTTCTTTATTTTAAAGCAATATTATAGACAATACATTCTAAGTAATTAAAAACATGTTTTCATTGTTTTTTTTTATTTTTTTTATTTTTTTATTTTTTATTTTTTTTAATTTTTTTATTATACTTCAGGGTTTTAGGGTACATGTGCACAATGTGCAGGTTTGTTACATATGTATCCATGTGCCATGTCCCTTCCCCCCACCCCACAAATCCCGTGTGATTTCCTTCTGTGTCCAGTTTCATTGTTCAATCCCACCTATGAGGAGAAATGAGCGATAGTTTACTGAGAATGATGTTTTCCAGTTTCATCCATGTCCCTACAAAGGACACGAACTCATCATTTTTTATGGCTGCATAGTATTCCATGGTGTATATGTGCCACATTTTCTTAATCCAGTCTATCGTTGTTGGACATTTGGGTTGGTTCCAACTCTTTGCTATTGTGAATAGTGCCGCAATAAACATACGTGTGCATGTGTCTTTATAGCAGCATGATTTATAGTCCTTTGGGTATATACCCAGTAATGGGATGGCTGGGTCAAATGGTATTTCTAGTTGTAGATCCCTGAGGAATCGCCACACTGACTTCCACAATGGTTGAACTAGTTTACAGTCCCACCAACAGTGTAAAAGTGTTCCTATTTCTCCACATCCTCTCCAGCACCTGTTGTTTCCTGATTTTTTAATGATGGCCATTCTAACTGGTGTGAGATGGTATCTCACTGTGGTTTTGATTTGCATTTCTCTGATGGCCAGTGATGATGAGCATTTTTTCATGTGTTTTTTGGCTGCATAAATGTCTTCTTTTGAGAAGTGTCTGTTCATGTCCTCTGCCCACTTTTTGATGGGGTTGTTTGTTTTTTTCTTGTAAATTTGTTTGAGTTCATTGTAGATTCTGGATATTAGCCCTTTGTCAGATGAGTAGGTTGCAAAAATTTTCTCCCATTCTGTAGGTTGCCTGTTCACTCTGATGATAGTTTCTTTTGCTGTGCAGAAGCTCTTTAGTTTAATGAGATCCCATTTGTTGATTTTGGCTTTTGTTGCCATTGCTTTTGGTGTTTTAGACATGAAGTCCTTGCCCACGCCTATGTCCTGAATGGTATTGCCTAGGTTTTCTTGTAGGATTTTAATGGTTTTAGGTCTAACATATAAGTCTTTAATCCATCTTGAATTAATTTTTGTATAAGGTGTAAGGAAGGGATCCAGTTGCAGCTTTCTACATATGGCTAGCCAGTTTTCCCAGCACCATTTATTAAATAGGGAATCCTTTCCCCATTTCTTGTTTTTGTCAGGTTTGTCAAAGATCAGATAGTTGTAGCTATGCGGCATCATTTCTGAGGGCTCTGTTCTGTTCCATTGATCTATGTCTCTGTTGTGGTACCAGTACCATGCTGTTTTGGTTACTGTAGCCTTGTAGTATAGTTTAAAGTCAGGTAGCGTGATGCCTCCAGCTTTGTTCTTTTGGCTTAGGATTGACTTGGCGATGCGGGCTCTTTTTTGGTTCCATATGAACTTTAAAGTAGTTTTTTCCAATTCTGTGAAGAAAGTCATTGGTAGCTTGATGGGGATGGCATTGAATCTATAAATGACCTTGGGCAGTATGGCCATTTTCACGATATTGATTCTTCCAACCCATGAGCATGGAATGTTCTTCCATTTGTTTGTATCCTCTTTTATTTCATTGAGCAGTGGTTTGTAGTTCTCCTTGAAGAGGTCCTTCACATCCCTTGTAAGTTGGATTCCTAGGTATTTTATTCTCTTTGAAGCAATTGTGAATGGGAGTTCACTCATGATTTGGCTCTCTGTTTGTGTGTTATTGGTGTACAAGAATGCTTGTGATTTTTGTACATTAATTTTGTATCCTGAGACTTTGCTGAAGTTGCTAATCAGCTTAAGGAGATTTTGGGCTGAGACAATGGGGTTTTCTAGATATACAATCATGTCATCTGCAAACAGGGACAATTTTAATTCCTCTTTTCCTAATTGAATACCCTTTATTTCCTTCTCCTGCCTGATTGCTCTGGCCAGAACTTCCAGCACTATGTTGAATAGCAGCGGTGAGAGAGGGCATCCCTGTCTTGTGCCAGTTTTCAGAGGGAATGCTTCCGGTTTTTGCCCATTCAGTAGATATTGGCTGTGGGTTTGTCGTAGATAGCTCTTATTATTTTGAGATATGTCCCATCAATACCTAATTTATTGAGAGTTTTTAGCATGAAGGGTTGTTGAATTTTGTCAAAGGCCTTTTCTGCATCTATTGAGATAATCATGTGGTTTTTGTCTTTGGTTCTGTTTATATGCTGGATTACATTTATTGATTTGCGTATGTTGAACCAGCCTTGCATCCCAGGGATGAAGCCCACTTGATCATGGTGGATAAGCTTTTTGATGTGCTGCTGGATTCGGTTTGCCAGTATTTTATTGAGGATTTTTGCATCAATGTTCATCAAGGATATTGGTCTGAAATTCTCTTTTTTGGTTATGTCTCTGCCAGGTTTTGGTATCAGGACGATGCTGGCTTCATAAAATGTGTTAGGGAGGATTCCCTCTTTTTCTATCGATTGGAATAGTTTCAGAAGGAATGGTACCAGTTCCTCCTTGTACCTCTGGTAGAATTCAGCTGTGAATCCGTCAGGTCCTGGACTCTTTTTGGTTGGTAAGCTATTGATTATTGCCACAATTTCAGAACCTGTTATTGGTCTATTCAGAGATTCAACTTCTTCCTGGTTTAGTCTTGGGAGGGTGTATTTGTCGAGGAATTTATCCATTTCTTCTAGATTTTCTAGTTTATTTGCATAGAGGTGTTTGTAGTATTCTCTGATGGTAGATTGTATTTCTGTGGGATCGGTGGTGATATCCCCTTTTTCGTTTTTTATTGCATCTATTTGATTCTTCTCTCTTTTCTTCTTTATTAGTCTTGCTAGCGGTCCATCAATTTTGTTGATCTTTTCAAAAAACCAGCTCCTGGATTCATTAATTTTTTGAAGGGTTTTTTGTGTCTCTATTTCCTTCAGTTCTGCTCTGATTTTAGTTATTTCTAGCCTTCTGCTAGCTTTTGAATGTGTTTGCTCTTGCTTTTCTAGTTCTTTTAATTGTGATGTTAGGGTGTCAATTTTGGATCTTTCCTGCTTTCTCTTGTGGGCGTTTAGTGCTATAAATTTCCCTCTACACACTGCTTTGAATGTGTCCCAGAGATTCTGGTATGTTGTGTCTTTGTTCTCATTGGTTTCAAAGAACATCTTTATTTCTGCCTTCATTTCATTATGTACCCAATAGTCATTCAGGAGCAGGTTGTTCAGTTTCCATGTAGTTGAGCGGTTTTGAGTGAGTTTCTTAATCCTGAGTTCTAGTTTGATTGCACTGTGGTCTGAGAGACAGTTTGTTATAATTTCTGTTCTTTTACATTTGCTGAGGAGAGCTTTACTTCCAACTATGTGGTCAATTTTGGAATAGGTGTGGTGTGGTGCTGAAAAAAATGTATATTCTGTTGACTTGGGGTGGAGAGTTCTGTAGATGTCTATTAGGTCCACTTTATGTAGAGCTGAGTTCAATTCCTGGATATCCTTGTTAACTTTCTGTCTCGTTGATCTGTCTAATGCTGACAGTGGGGTGTTAAAATCTCCATTATTATTGTGTGGGAGTTTAAGTCCCTTTGTAGGTCACTGAGGACTTGCTTTATGAATCTGGGTGCTCCTGTGTTGGGTGCATATATATTTAGGATAGTTAGCTCTTCTTGTTGAATTGATCCCTTTACCATTATGTAATGGCCTTCTTTGTCTCTTATGATCTTTGTTGGTTTAAAGTCTATTTTATCAGAGACTAGGATTGCAACCCCTGCCTTTTTTTGTTTTCCAGTTGCTTGATAGATCTTCCTCCATCCCTTTATTTTGAGTCTATGTGTGTCTCTGCACGTGAGATGGGTTTCCTGAATACAGCACACTGATGTAAAGCAATATTACAGACAATACATTCTAAGTAATTAAAAACATGTTTTCATTGTTAAACCTTCTTTAGAACATAAAAGCTTCAGCTACTCTCAAGGGAATCACATTCGTGAGAGTGACATTGGCATTTAAGAAAAGGAAAATAAAATAATTATAAGTTCATATGAACTTTTTTGAGGCCTGTCGGAAAACATGGAGTAGAGAGTTCATAAAATCGATTTGTTACTTGGCCCATTCATACTGGAGTATATGAGAAACCCTGAATTCCAAGCAAAATTCCTTCTTATAGACCAGCTCAGTTTTCTCTCATACTGTGGAAAATAGAATGGCTAGCTGTATTAGAGTTCTTCAGGGAACAGAACCAGTGGGATATATATACAAAGAGATTTATTGTGAGGAAGTGATTTACACAATATGGAGGCTGAGAAGTACTAGGATTTGCAGTAAGCAAGCTGAAGATCCAGGAAAGCTAGTGGTATAATTCAGTCCAAGTCTGAAGGTCGGAGAACCAGGGGAGCTGATGGCATAAATCTCACTTTGAGGGCTAGAGAAGATGAGATGAAATGTTGCCAGGAAGGGAAAAAAAGCGTGCAAATTCCTTCTTCCTCTGCCTTTTGTTCAACTTTTCTTCAACAAATTAGATGAGGCCCAGTTACACTGTGGGAGGGCAATCTGCTTTGCTGAGTCTACTGATTCAAACGTTAACCTTGGATGAAAACAGACACACAGACACACTGGAAACAAATGTAATCTGGGCACCCATGGCCCACCGAAGTTGCTACATGAAATTAACCACCACACTAGCCTAGAAGGGAATTCATTTTTAACAAAACATATCCTTGTGATCCTTTCGAAATTCAAGTAAAAATATATAAATGTTATAATAACTTTCCAAGAGAACATTATATTTGTTAAGTAGACTTCACTTTAGGAAAGATATATTTTTTGTAAAATTATAAAATAATGATATCTAAAACATTTTTATATACCTTTTTTAATGATCACCTGTGGTAGATTCTCATTTGCTAGAATGAGGTAATATTTTGTGGTTTTTTTAAGTGAGAGAAGAATGCTGCTTTTTTAAAAAAATGATTTCTTTGGTGATAATTGTAAATTCACATGCAGTTGGAAGAACTAATGAGAGAGAACATGTGTATCCTTTACCCAGTTTCCCCCCTTATCACTTGTAAGATAACATCTTATAAAACTACAGTAAAATATCACAACCAAGATAATAACATTGATAACCGTCAAGATACAGAACATTTTCTTCCCAGAAGGGTCCATTCTGGTGTTCTTTCTAGCCAAACCCCCTTCCTTTGCACTTACCACCCCTCAACTCCTGGCAACCACTATCTCTTTTTCATTTCTATAGTTTAATTTGTGTATTCTTCCTTTTTTATCTTGGTTGGCTTTCTAGAAGCTTGTCAATATTATTGGTAATTTTAAATCACCAGCTCTTTGTTTCACTGACAGTCTGCATTGTTTTTCTGTTTCAATTTCATTGATTTCTCCTCTTATCTTTATGATGTCCTTCTTCCTACTTGCTTTGGTTTTATTTTGTTCTTCTTTTTCTAGGTTCTTGAGGTGGGAGATTATATTATTGATGCAAAACTTTTCTTCTTTTCTAATGGATGTATTTAGTGCTATGCATTTCTCTTAGCACTGCTTTAGGTCTGTCCCACAAATTTTGATATGTTGTTTTTGTATTTTCATTCCGTTCAATGTACTTTTGATTTCCCTTGAGACTTTCTTTTTGACCCATGGATTGTTTAGAAGTGTGTTTAGTTTCTAAGTGTTTGGAGAGTTTTGTTATCTTTTTGTTATTGATTTCTAGTTTTATTCCATTGTGGTCTGAGAACACTGTGATCTGAGAACTCTGTATGCTTGCAATTCTTTTAAAATTGTTGAGATTTGTTTTATGACTCAGGATATGGTCTACCTTGGTATTTGCTCTGTATGTATTTGGAAAGAAAGTGTATTCTCCATTGCTGGGTGAAGTGTTCAGTAAATGTCTATTAGATCCTGTTGGTTGATGGCATTGTTGAGTTCTATATCCTTGCTGATTTTCTGTCTAGTTGTTCTATCAATTGTTGAGAAAGGGGGTTGAAGTTTCCAACTGTAATTGTGGATTTGTTTATCTCTTCTTTCAGTTCTATCAGTTTTTGCTTCACATATTTTGCAGCTCTGTTTTTTTGATGCATACACATTTTTGAGGGCCATGTTTTCTTGATGGAGTGACCCTTGTATTATTGTATAATGTCCCTCTTTTAGTCTCTGGTAATTTTGTTTGCTCTACTTTATCTGGTACTAATATAATTGGGGAAGTGGGATTATCACCTTATTACTGCTCATAGAAATAGAAGTTTTGATTCCTCCGTCAGCTATCACTGACACCTATGATGGGCTGCTCCATGGTCCTGATGGGTGGGGGTATGAGTTCTGCTCCTCATGTGGCCTCCACTGACACCACAATGGGAGTAGCCTTGTTACTGCGAGGGTGACTCTCCACTAGGTCTTCTCTGACCCCCCTCCAGCAGAGAAGTAGAGAGACACTGTGTTACTGTCAGGAGGGGTGGAAGTCCAGGCTTCTCATATGCAGATTGTGAAGAAATGGTGGGGTGTCCAGAAGCCTTTGTTTCAGGCCAGTGAGAGGGAATGTTTTAGTTCTTTACTTTGCTCTTAAACCATTCTGGGAGGTTGTAGGGGTCCCTTGTCATTTTGGGTTGGGTTTGTGAGACAGCATGTCAGGCAGTGTTCTTGTATAAGTGGTTAGCTGTCCTTGTGTTGCTAGCTGTCCTTGTCTAAGCTGTCCATGTAGTAAACTGTGGTTTGGGAAAATTTCTTGCGATAGTTCCCGTTATCCAGCAAATCATGTGTGAGAGCCCTGCCTTCATGGGTCTGCCCTGTTCCACTTGCCAAGGCTTGACACAAGTTACTCTAGTTTGGATCTTACAACTTCCACGTTTCTCTGGAAGCATCACTGATCGACTCTCCTGTGGGTTGGTTTTAATTGTCCCTTGGTGCTGAGATACACCTGTCCTGGATTGTTGGTCTGGTCTCACATTGGGAAGAAGTGATTGGCGACTAGGAATCAGTATCAAAACAGTTTCAGCCACATTTGAGCAACAAGCCTGACCTGGAGAAAGTGGCTCTCAGGCTAAATCTTCCCGGAGTCCACTGTTAAGTTCAATTTTGTTGGTTCCATAAGTGTTGGTTATCATTTGAAGCATTGGCCCAGCATTATTCTATCAGAAGTGTTGTTTCTATATAATTGGGGCATGACACAGTTAGGTCCAAAGTTTAAAGGAAATAATACAAAGTAAAACCAATAGGAGCATAACGAATTTATTTTGTAGAATGATTTTGAACCAAGAGGCCAAGCCTGAGGCCAAGAAACTAAGCAAATCAAAAGACCATTGAGAAACCAGGTGAGACCTGTTGTAGCCATTGAGATCAATGGACTAAATAAAAATTTTTAAAACTCTAACGAAAAAACTAATGGGTTCATGAAGCCGCAAATCAAGATCAAGCAGAACAAAATAATTACATAAGATTGAATACTTCTTAAAAATTATAATTTTTATGATTTTAAGGAGAGTACATCATCGTGGAGGCAATGATTTATGACTTGCAAATCACATGTAATGAGATGGAGTAAAAAGCTGAACCCTTGAGATATTGAGGTAGGAGGCGGGGCTCGGAGACCAGACCAAACTGAGGACTAGCTAAAAGAGGGAAATGGTGGAAGCAGCTTTCCATAAGACACATCCTCCAGTGTTCCATGCCAGTTTACCATTGCCATGGCAACACTGAAAGTTACCACCCCTTTCCACAGCAATGACCCAATGACCCAGAAGTTACCACCCTTTTTAAAGAAATTGCTATATAATCTACCTCTTAATTTGCATATAAGTGGGTATAAATATGACTGCAGAACTGCCTCTGAGCTGCTACTCTGGGCAGACTGCCTAGCCCTGCTCTGCAAGGAACAGTACCTCTGCTGCTGCTGTATACTGTCACTTCAATAAAAGTTGCTGTCAAACACCACCAGCTTGTCTTTGAATTCTTCCCTGGGCAGAGCCAGGAACCCTCCCAGGCTAAGCCCCAGTTGTGAGCTGCAGCTTTTTCTGTGGTGTTTTCCCAGGCTGTCTTTTTTCTTCCTTGGCTAGAGAGCAGGCTTCTCTTGAGACTTAAATTTTTCTGCCTGTGCCTATTGATATTCCAGGGTTTCCAGCTTCTTTTACTCCAAGTTGGGGATGTATGAGGCAGAAAGAAAACCCAGGGAATTTACCACCATGTTGTTTTCCAGGATCTGTAGCCTGCTCTGCTATCTTCTCTCTGCCTTTTAGAATATTGTTATATCCATTTTATATGTAATGTGTAGGGCTTTTGTTTATATTTACTGAGAGGAATTGGGGAAAGCACATCAACTCCATCATGCTGGAAGTTCCAGAATACCTCTTAAATTAAGCTAACTTATGGATTTATGGTTACTTAAAAATTGAATAAATGTGAATATTGGGTTAATTATGAAGATTTTCATATCTTGACATTAAAATTGGTATCTATATTTACAACTTTAGGGGCTTTTAATAAAGTACAAATTACCAAATTAGGGCTTCTCTTAGCTATCAAATATGTGACAGATTGGAATTTAACATTTTATTTCAAATCATAAATGATCACTTGTCCAGGAAAAGTTACTAACATCTATTTTTCTAAATGTAACATTTTGTTTTGGGTACAATTGTTGCTTTTGGAGAACTAGACATTGGAAATGTAAACTGCTCTTCTGTTTGAAGTACACTATCATTTTAATGTCATGCTATGTTAAAGAGTGCTTGTATCTATAACAAAGGAATAAAAGAAAGCAATATAAAAAACAAGTACTTATTTGCTTTTACTGGAAATGACTGATTTGGTTTGGCTGTGTTCCCACCCAAAATCTCATCCTGAATTGTAATCCCCATAATCCCCACATGTCAAGGGTGGAAGCAGGGGAGGTAATCAGATCATGGGGGTGGTTTCCCCCATGCTGTTCTGATAGCGAGTGAGTCTCATGAGATCTTGTGGTTTTGTAAACATCTGGCATTTCCTCTGCTTGCACTTACTTCGTCCTGCTGCCCAGTGAAGAGAAGGTGCCTCCTTCTCCTTTGCCTTCTGCCATGATTGTAAGTTTCTTGAGGCTTCCCCAGCAATGTGGAACTGTGAGTCAATCAAATCTCTTTCCTTACCCAGTCTTGGGTATTTCTTCATAGCAGTGTGAGAATGGACTAATACAATGACTAAAGATCAATTTAACAGATTGTGATTTAGCACATTCTGATCATACTTGCTCCTGGCTAAACTGACCAGATGTTTTAGAACAAAATATCTTTAGAAGCTGTAGTTTATAAGATGCATAGTTTCTGGAAAAGGTTATCCCTATAAAAAGGCTGCATTGTACACAGAAAGAAATAAAAAAGAATATTTTCAAGTAAAAATGGTACAAGGGATGATTTGAAATATTTGCGTTTGATAATTGTAGACAAATTTCTCTGAATCAAATGTATAGTTCTGAAATTTGGTCACAATTTACACAATGTTTTCTAGGATTGAAGTAAAAGGAAGTAACGGTTTAACTGAAAAAAAAAACAGCCAGGAAAAAAACAAAACAAAACAAAACAAAAAACTTCAGTTGTGCCTGACTGTTTCTAGAGAACGAATGGGAAGGAGTCAATTTTTCCTGCCATGCCCACTCAGAGACTCGTGTGTTTCCAGTTCATTCTCTCTTTTTGATATGTGAGATTTTAGGCTCACTTTCAGTGTATCTACTTATAACTCAGAATCTGTTTTGTATTACATTGATAGATAAATTCTGGTATGTATTTCAACCCCCAAAATTAGTTTTTGCTTATTCTCTCATTTCCTAAAAAAAATTTTTAAAGTAAATATGGACATTGAGCTATGAATATAATCCAGAAATCTCCAAAACTATGTATCTGACTATTCACTGAGATTCTCTTTGTGCTATAAATATCTTAGAAAATAATACCCAGCTAAGCATCTCCCAAACTGTGAAACAAATTAATGTTTGTTATTTTAAATCGCAACAGTATTTTGGGATGTTTTGTTACACAGCTATAGGTGATAAATACAGATGGTTCCTTCTTTAAGGTTCTGTTCCTCTGGAACCAACCACTCTTGGTAGTAAATAAATTGTATCATGTTAGATGGAAGCATAATATTGCAGGAAATTGTATATTTTTTGTATATTATTTCTATTTTTCGTAGTATATTATCTCTAATATAATTATTTTATTTTTAAATATTTTTTCTTAGTATAATATCTCTATTTTATTTTTTTCATAGTCTATTATCTCTAATATAATTACCTAACTATATTAAAATTTTCTCACTTCTTCTGGTATGGGATTTTTTAAAAGGCTAATCAGGTAAAAGTAAAATTCTAAAATCTTACACATTGATGGATTTTGAATTTTGATTCAGATAAAGGACTATTTCAAATAGCTTGATATCAAAACTCATTTTCAATTAGATTAGAAGGTGAAATAATGAAAGCTTGTATCTGGCTTGAAAAAAACATGATGAAAATGTTTGTATTTTGTTCATTTCTACAGCTGGATTCTGATGGCACCATTACTATAGAGGAGCAGATTGTCCTTGTGCTGAAAGCGAAAGTACAATGTGAACTCAACATCACAGCTCAACTCCAGGAGGGAGGTAAAGATGCCAAGAAAATTGGCTCTCCTTCTGCCTCCTATCCGTTCTCATAAAGATTGCACATTTCCCTCCTTCTTTAGTGTTAGGGAGATCCTTATCAGTCAATCCACATTTCCATGTGGAGGGGTGTGCAGCAGAATAACAACACTCTTTTCATCTCTACCCTACATGCTTTTCCTTCCCTGTGGAAAAAGTGACTTGCCTGATAGTGAGTATGAGAATAGCAATTGGGCATGTGCACATCAGCCTATCGCTTAGTCCTTTCTTCAGGGTTTGTCTGCCTGTAGAGAGCATGCATACTGATTTGCCCTTGACCATGCAGTATGCTTGGAGGAGTAGGCTCTGTCCCTGTGGACATTGCCTCTATTATAAAATATGCAGTTCAAAATCTACTTCATACTTCTCTAAATGCCAATAAATGTGACTGATTTCTCAATTGTTTATGATCAGAGAATGTGGTCTGCATGATACTGAGTTTTAAAAATGTGTTGGGATCCCAGCACTTTGGGAGGCCGAGGCGGGCGGATCACGAGGTCAGGAGATCGAGACCACGGTGAAACCCCGTCTCTACTAAAAATACAAAAAATTAGCCGGGCGTAGTGGCGGGCGCCTGTAGTCCCAGCTATTCGGAGAGGCTGAGGCAGGAGAATGGCGTGAACCCGGGAGGCGGAGCTTGCAGTGAGCCGAGATTGCGCCACTGCACTCCAGCCTGGGTGACAGAGCGAGACTCTGTCTCAAAAAAAAAAAAAAAAGAAATGTGTTGGGATGGCTGGGCACGGTGGCTCACGCCTGTAACCCCAGAACTTTGGGAGGCTGAGGTGGGCAGATCACCTGAGGTTGGGAGCTCCAGACCAGTCTGGCCAACATGGTGAAACCCTGTCTCTACTAAAAATGCAAAAATTAGCTGGGCATGATGGCGCATGCCTGTAATCCCAGCTACTCGGGAGGCTGAGGCAGGAGAATCGCTTGAACCCAGGAGGCGGAGGTTGTGGTGAGCCAAGATCGCGCCATAGAACTCCAGCCTGGGCGACAGAGCGACTGTCTGTCTCAAAAAAAAAAAAAGTGTTGAGACTTAATGTCTTATATTCTTGTCAATTTTGATAATTTTCCATGTGGTCTTCAAAGGTATGTATGCCCTCTAATTTCTGAGTACAATGTTTTATAGTGTCCACTAGATTAAGCTTCTTAGTTGTGTGGTTCATATATTCTGCATCCATAATGATTTTTTAAATGTGCTTGACCTATTATTTTCTGAGATATATATATCTTAAAATATGCTACTATGATGATGAATTTTTCAACTTTTCATTGAAAAATTCATTGGATATTTTTACTTCATGTATTTTGAAAATATGTTAGGAGGTTATTTAAGTTTAGAAATATTAGATTTCCTGGTGAATTAAACCTTTTGTAGATATGCAGTAGCCCTCTTTATCTCTAGGATACTTGTCCTTTATATTTAAAAAATATGTACAATTTAAAATTACTATATTAAAAAAATTTAACAACACTAGTTTCCTTCTTTCTTGGTTAGTATCTGTCTTGTGTATCTTTTCCAATCCTTTAAAAATGTTTTAATTGTGATAAAATATACATAGCATTAAATTTACCATTAAAATTTTTTTCATTGTACTGCTCAGTAGTGTTAAGTATATTCGCATTGTTGTGCAATCAATCTCCAGAAATTTTCCATCTAAATTGACACTCTGTACCCATTAAATAACAACTCATATTTCCTCATTCTTTTATTAAACTTTTCTGTATATTTACATTTGAGGAGTATCTTTTACAAACAGGACACACATAGAGTTTTTCTCATTATCCATTCTGATAATCTTTGTCTATTAACTGAAGAATTTAGCTCAATTACATTAATTGTAGTTACTAATATACAATATTTGAGTTTAATTCTAAAATCTCATGTGGGCTTTCTATTTCACCAGCTCTTCCTCTGCCCTTCCACTTCCCCAGTTCCAACTCTCTTCTGGATTGATTGAGACCTTTTTCTCATTTTATTCCATCCCCTGCCACCCCCAACTAGTATGGAAGATATGTGTTATATTTAATTCTTTTAGTGGTTATCCTAGAAATTTTTCACATATATTTAATTTCAGAAAGTTTAAAGTTTATCATTCGCTTCCTTTTTCCAAATAATAAACACAGTTTGAGATACTTTAATTGCTTCCAAATTATATGCTCTTTAGTTCTACCTTAATTTTATGTTATTATAATTTTTCTTCTTTGAATAAAATGTCCTTTATTTATATATTTTTGAATCTTTATATTAGAATATGTTTATAGTGATCTCAGTTTTTGTCTGTTGGAAAGTGTCTTTATTTTGGTGTCAACCTTGAAAGATACTTTTTCTGGACATATGATCCTTGGTTAAAAATTATTTACTTTTATCACCTAAAGATACTGTTTTTTTTTTTTTTTTTCTAGCTTCCATTGTTATTATTGACAAATCAATTCTCAGCCTTTGTTGGTGATTAGCTTTTTCTGTCTGGCTTTTTGTTTTTGAGAAGGAGTCTCACTCTGTCACCCAGGCTGGAGTGTAGTGGCATAATCTCAGCTCACTGCAAGCTCTGCCTCCCGGGTTCACACCATTCTCCTGCCTCAGCCTCCCGAGTAGCTGGGACTACAGGCACCTGCCACCATGCCTGGCTAATTTTTTTGTATTTTTGTATTTTTGTATTTTTTTAGTAGAGATGGGGTTTCACTATGTTAGCCAGGATGGTCTCGATCTCCTGACTTCGTGATCTGCCTGCCTCTGCCTCCCAAAGTGCTGGGATTACAGGCATAAGCCACCATGCCCGGCCTCTGTCTGGCTGTCTTTAAGAACTCTTTAACATTGATATTCTGCAGTTTCACTCTGTATCTAGGTATAGATTCATTGGATTTCCTGAATCTGAGCATCTGTATGTTTATTTGGTGATTGGAATATTTTAGTTATTTTGCCTCTGAAATTTTGCTCTCCTTTATCCTCTCTCTTATCTCCCTCTGGAACTTTAAGAAGACAAATATGGGACCTATTCATACTACTCTTTGTGTGTCGATGTCTTTTGTATTTTCCTTTTCTTTCTTTCTTTACTGCTATTTTGGTAATTTCTTCGAATATATTTTCCAGTTTGCCAGCTCTTTGTTCAGCTTTGTCTAACAACTGTTCAATCCATCCATTAGTAAATTTTGATTACATTTTTATTTTCTGAAGTCTTCATATTCAATTTTGATAGTCTCTTGCTCCTTCAATATTCTTTCAAATTTCTTCTTTTTTTCCTAGACATGCTTTATATGCTGCATATGATAATTGTAATATCTATAGACTGCTGGTCAATGCTGACCACCACACATGGTGGCTTATTTCCTTGTGTGTCTAATGATTTGTGATGAGCAACCTCATGAGGTTCTTGTTTAAAGAACATTTTCTTTAGAGAAAATTTGTGTTTGCAACTGCAAGGTGCCTAGATGAATTATTGACCTAAGTCCAATTTAAACTAAATTTAGATCACACATAAATATGGGCTTGTGGTTAGAAATGTTTAGAGAAGAATTTCCCCTCCACTGTTTTCTATTCCAACTCCAAATGTACCCAAGAATGACACAAACCAATCTCTTTCTGAAGGATGGTTTTATTTCTTGCCCACCCACTTATTGGGAGAAGCGTCATCTTTTGGGGGTACTGACTTTCTAGAGGGGTCTCCTGTTCAATTTCTCCACCCCATCAGGCCTCAGGCTCTTCTTTTGTTACCTGAACACCAGCAAAACTCTAAGTAAACAGGTCAATAGAAGCCTCTAAGGTAAACTCCAAATGTAGAGCTTGCTGCTCCTATATTTCTGGCTTACAATTTATTCCTTTACTTTACAGCCAGCTAAGCCATATTTAAAGAAAGAAGGCTTTTACATTAATATAGCCTTTGTAGGTATCTTGTACTAAGAGGAAGCTTTCTGAATGGCTAGTCTAATAGTGTCTGAAAAGGGAATCACTCATGCAACTTCTAAAGAATGCTGATCCTAATATCTTAGATATGGAAATCTCCTAACAAAGAGATACATCATCATGAAAAAATTTGAAAGCATTATTATCTATGATGGCTGAGTAAGCTGTTTTCTATGAAATCTTATAAACTGTTGAGCTAGAAGATATTTCAGAGATCACCTAGGCCAACATTATCATCGTCAGTGTCCCTTTAACAGTTCAACAAATATTATTATGTGCCCAGAGTAAGCTCTGAAAAGTATGAATAAGTTTCTGTCTTTTCTCTGTGGGGTTAATGGCTTAATAAGGAAGGCAGGCATCTTTCAGGATGGTGTATGATTTTAACAACAGAGGTATTTTAACAACTATAGAACCACTGAAGATGAATCTTAATTAATCAGGGAAGGCTTCCTGGAAGAATAATGATCTCATCTTAAAAGTAAAGAAGTAGGAATTAGATGTGATGAGGGGAAAGTATGACTGTATTAGTCAAAGTTCTCCAGAGGAACAGAACTAATAGGATATACGTATATGTGAAAGGCAGTTTATTAGAAAGAATTGGCTCACATGATCACAGGGTGAAGTCCCATGATAGGCCATCTGCAAGCTGGGGAAGAAAGAAGACAATAGTGGCTCAGTTAAGTCCAAGAGCCTCAAAAACAGGTAAGCCTTCAGTCCGTGGCCAAAGACCTGAGAGCCCCCAGCAAACCACTGGTGTAAGTCCAAGAGTCCAAAGGCCGAAGAACCTGGAGTCTGATGTCCAAGGGCAGGAGAAATGGATGGAAGCATCCAGCACAGGGGAAAGATGAAAACTCAGCAAGCCAGCTTGTCCTACCTTCTTCCCCCTGCTTTGTTCTAGCCAACTGGAGGGTGCCTACCCTCACTGAGGGTGGGTCTTGATCTCCCAGTCCACTAACTCAAATGTCAGTCTCCTCTGGCACCACCCTCACAGGCACATCCAGAAACAATACTTTGCCAACTATCTAGGCATCTTTCAATCCAATCAATTTGACCCTAATATTAACCATCACAAAGACATTTCAAAAGAGGAAATAGGATGGGCCACGATAAGCAAGTGTGCGTCAGTCACACACCATATGAATTATACATAAAAGAATAAATTAACTGGTAGTAAACTTAGGTCACATCTAAAATTTGTGAAGATGTGGATGATGTGAAGCATGTAGATGAATAAATACTAAAAGAAAAAAAACACTTTCTTCAAGATCCTTATTTGCATGGAGATCTTTTTCTATGCAAATAAGACAGAATTAAATGTGGTCAAACTTTGGTTTACCTTTCAATTAAAATGTCTAATTATATATAAATTGACTCAAGTGCTCTTTAAAATTGTAAAACACTAGAATGACATTTTGAATTCACTAGCTAATTTCAGGAATTTTCATTTTTATGTTCTTCTAAAATCAAGAGATGCATATCAAAATATTTAGGAGTGAGCTGTCAGACTGTCTATACTTTACTTTAAAAATCTGTAGCAAAAAATAAATTAGATTAACTTGCAAAATATTAGCAGCTGTCAATTCTAGGTTATGAGTATATGATTTTCTGTTTTATTTATGAAAGATTTTTTTAATAAGAGAACATAAGAACATAAAAGTTTTCCTAATGTTTATGAAAGAGAGAAAAGGATATATAACTGCAAATATTCAGCTATAAAACTATTCAAGTACTTAAAAAACAAAGATAAAAATATTATTGATCCAAAATATTATTTCAAGTGTGGTCACATTTTGTTTGAAAAGAGAAAAACGTTTTCCAAATTTTAGATTGTTCTGTGTAAATGTCATGGTTTGACAAGCTTCACTCATAATTAGTTTGTCCTGGCACACAAAAATAATTACAGTTATAATTAATGGTGCTAATTTATAAAGAGAGATGGGGAGCCATTAGTCAATTAATTAGGTCCTTGCCAAATAATGAAAGTATTTACTCACATTGGATGGCAATCTGATCAAGGAGAGAGTGCTAGTTAAGATCTCTATTTTTGGCCAGGCACAGTGGCTCATGCCTGTAATCCCAACACTGGGAGGCCGAGGCGGGCGGATCACCTGAGGTCAGGAGTTCAAGACCAGCCTGACCAATATGGTGAAACCCCATCTCTACTAAAAATACAATACCATCATAGTGGCGGGTGCCTGTAGTCCCAGCTACTCGGGAGGCTGAGACAGGAAAATTGCTTGAACTTGGGAGGCGGAGGTTGCAGTGAGCTGAGATGGTACCACTAACTCCAGAGTGAGACTGTCTCAAAAAGAAAAAAAAAAATCTCTATTTTCTATGTGAGATTCATGGCTTCTTCAATTTTGTTCAACCTTCTGTGAACATTTACCATTCTCTTTGTCAAAGAGCAACCAAAAAAATAAGCATGATCTACAGAAGTATTTTGGGAGAGTGTCAGTTTTCTAAAAATTGGGCAGCATGTGTGAGGCAGTATCTTGTAGGGAATGAGAAAACTGTCCCTTTTAGAGCACGAGGAAAAAAAATTTCCATGGCAATTTAAAAACTATATAATTATAGAATAAACTGGCCATTGGCTTTTGCTAGAAAACAGCACATGACATTGCAGCATACGTTTTGGAGGGATATCTAGTTACCGAGAAATAAGAATGTGTGTCCAGGTCCAATTTATGTAATTACACAATAGATACTGGGCACATATCGACTGGACAGTTCAGATATATAAAGACATGTGACTTGTTAATGAAAAGGTGAATTGAAAGATATCAAGATATACTGTTGAGGGCAAAGGTGGAGTTGTTGGGAGAGGTGGAGTCATTACATTCTGTATAAATGAAAAGGAAAACATACAAACAACAAAGCAGATAATGGTGGAAAGAGGCAGGTGGAGCTGTGCACCAGAAGCAGGGGCCAGTGGGATGGGCTCCTTCCTTGCCTGTGATATGTAAAGCTCGGGCTTTTATTATGTGAGCAAAGCAAGGCTTTTTCTAAGAAAAATGTTTTTGGAAAGACATTTTCTTTTCTTATTGCTTCGGCAATGCACAAAGCAAATCAAGTATTTGTTTCTGTGTGATATGGTGGATGCTAAGAAGTTAATTTCAGGTTCATAACTGAATTTATTTTTCTGTAGAGATCAGTGTTTCTGTAAGGTTCTGTTATGCTGACTGTTCAAAACTAAGCAAACAACTTGACAAAATGAACATTAGCTAGAACAAAAATCCTCAGCACAGTTAGTGTAACTGGTAACTAAAAAACTGAGAGAGCTATAATGGGTAGTACTTGTGGTGGCAGAACGATGGCCCTCCAAGGATGTCCATGCCCTAATACCTGCTGTTGTGCCTGTGTATGCTGTGTCACACGGCAGAAGGGACTTTGCAGATGGAATTAAGGTTATGGACCTTAAAATGAGGGAGCTTATTCTGGATTGTCTGAGTGGGTTCCATGTGATCATACGGGCCCTTTAAAGTGGAAGAGGAAGGCAAAAGAATCAGAGTTGAAGCAGAAAATGAGAGAGGAGGAGAGATTAAACATGTGAGAAGGACTCAACCTGCCTTGCTGACTTTGAAGATGGAAGAAGGGGGCCATGAGCCAACGAAAGCAAGCAGCTTCTGGAAGTTGGGAACAGCTCTCAGCTGACAGCTGACAGCAAAGAAATGGGGACCTTGGTTCTATGTCTGCAAGGAGCTGAATTCTCCCAACCACCCAAATGAACAAGGAGACAGATCCTCCCTCAGAGCCTCCAGAGAGGAATGCAGCCCTGCCCAGCCCTTGATTTTGGCCTCACGGGTCTACAAGGAGAGAAACAGCTGAGTCCAGCAGACTATTGACCTACAGAAATAGTGAAAAAACAAATTTCTGTTATTTTAAGCTGTGAAGTTTGTGGTAATCTGTTACAGTAGCGATGGAAAACTAATACAGCAGTCATTGAAGCCATCTCTTTTTGAGAAGTTGGGGTATAATTTGGCTGACAGGCTGTCTTCTTGGAAGTTCAGTTCATCACTAATTGAAAGGAGTCTTGCAAGAGCACAGAGAATTGACACTGAATATTTGTTAATCCTCCACCAAGTGCCAGGTGCATTCCCGGAATGTGGCTAAAGCTTGAGACAAAACAGGCAAAAACCTCAAGTTTCTTAAATCCTGTGACTTAGGAATATAATAATAAAATAACACCCAATATTGGAAGGTGATGAGAACTCAGGTGAAAAATACAGCAGGAAAAGGTATAAGGAAGATTTTGGGATGCAATTTTAGATAAGCGTGTTTACTTATAAGTTGACATTTGAGTGAAAATACGAAGGAGATAAGGGAATAAGTCTGTCTGGGTGAGAGGGCAGATCCTATGTGCACTTCAGGCATTATAAAAACTTACGTTTTGAGATGGGGAGCTGTTGGAGGATTTGGGGCTATTGTGTCAAAAAGGAAAGAAAGTGTGAAGCAGGTTTACTGTGCACTAGTTACCAACTTGTCTGAGTCCAGTGAGGCAGAATACCCAGAGCATGAGTTATATGAAATGGGTTTATTACTCAGAGGTAGGCAGCAAGGAACAACAGAAGCCTAGAAGTCATTGATAACTGGTGCCCCACGGTTCGGGAAAGCTGCCTGGGCTGGATGGAATCTCAACTGCTCATGACCTGCGTGCACCACAGCAGAAGGACCCCATACAACAGCCCAACCCTGGTTATATATCTCAGGGAATACAGAGTGCACTGGGCTAATGTCTGGAGACATCCTGTTTCTAGGAGGGCTTGGAACTGAGTCTGGACTGTTCCAGGCAGTTCCTCACCCCTTATCTCAGCATGTTGCATTCCCAGCACATTTTGTAGTTATTCTTGAGAACTACAAGAAAAAGGGGCAGAGAGAATTGGGTTCATCCAATGCCACCCAGAGAACTGTCCTGCAGAAAGAAATGTTGGAATCAGGAGGGCCAGTCATAGACTATTGCACTCATTCAGGTTGGAGATGAAGTGGCTTGGACTATCGTGGTGGCAGTAGATATTGTGAGAAGTGATGAAGTTCTGGATTCATCTTGAGAAGAGTAGAGTTCATGAGAATGTTGTTTGAGATGAATGTTAGACTCAAGGAAAAGTACTGGTAAAAAGATAAACCTGAGTCTTGGGGCTCGCCAGTGAAGTGCGCTGCTTCAGATGTTATGATCTTTAAAAACAGTTTTCAAGAATCTAGTGTAAAAATGTAGTTACAACTATGGTGGTCAGAAAAACTTTACCACAGAAGTGGTTCACAATGATTTCCAATGTTTCTTATAAATTAATTGCTATAGCTACCATAATTAGTATGCTGGAATAATCTGAATATTTTTGATGTATGCAAAGCAAATGTTCCTATGAATGAGCCTTTGATGAAGCCACACAGATGAATTTTGGGACATTTGCATCATATCTATTCTATCTAGTTTCAAAAACTACCAATTTGTTTTAATTTTGCTATAGACAATGACCTAAAATTTTGTTTTTTGAATGCATTCGTTCTCTGGTTCCAACTACGTTTTTCTTTGTTTATTTACTTTAATTTTTTTTTCTCTTTAGATGGTAATTGTTTCCCTGAATGGGATGGACTCATTTGTTGGCCCAGAGGAACAGTGGGGAAAATATCGGCTGTTCCATGCCCTCCTTATATTTATGACTTCAACCATAAAGGTATTGAATTTTTCTGAAATGATTAATTTAAAACAAACATTCACTTGTCCGTTTTCTTGGTAATAGATTCTAAGGGAACTGAGCGATCTCAGCATCTTTCATGTCTTTACAGGAGTTGCTTTCCGACACTGTAACCCCAATGGAACATGGGATTTTATGCACAGCTTAAATAAAACATGGGCCAATTATTCAGACTGCCTTCGCTTTCTGCAGCCAGATATCAGCATAGGAAAGGTAATGGAATTTTTCTATTTGTGAATTCCTAAGGGAAAGCAGAATCATGTTTTAATGCAATTCTCAATTGCCAACCATTATATATAAAAACCCTCTTATTCCACGACACAAGGATCATAAAAGATAAAGGCAATGTTGCAATCTTTTCAGATGCATATCAATCATTCTGGTATTTTCTATAGGCTAGAGCTACCTGGCTGAGATACATACATCCATACTTATACCTGTGTGTGTGTTATGTTTGTTATGTTGGATTACATTGTTTACATTGCATTATATTATGCTATATTATGAATAAAAATCCCAATAGGTAGTTAGTAACATGATTCGTGATTTCTCCTTAGTTACCTATGAATGGCTACATCTCATCTGTATATTCCAGAAGGACCTTTGCATTTTAGAGGTGTATTTTCCACCTCATAAGATTTACCAATAGATGATCTCATTAGTGTATAAAAGATTAGAGTTTTAGGATTAAAGGGGAGCAAGGGGCATCATATAAATCTTCTAGCACAATATCTTAATTTCAGAGATGTGGGTCAACTGAGAACCAGAGATTAGGTGTTGGTCAAAGTGACATAGCTTGGTGGCAAGAGGGTTTAAAATAGAGCCCTTATGTCCTAATTTCACATCAGTGCTGTTTCCAATATAGAAATCATATGTAAACTTTGGGATATTCTAGAGAGTTACTTTTAAGTTATAAAAGTTGGTTTAAAAGTCGTGTTTAAATTTATATCACTTAGATGTCGTGAGTAAAAATGCATGATGATATATGCATATGATGCTAAGAGTTAATGTGATGAATTAGCTTTATGAAAACCCTGAGAATAGTCCATCATACATAAACCCTTCGAATTTTTGACATATTTCTTTATGTCTGGTGATGTTTTGGGGAGGTGGGGGAGAGAACAGCAGCAAGAGAAGTAGTGAGTTGAAGGTTTCTTTGATTTTGCATTAATAGAACTTCCTGTCTTAACTTTCTGCCTTAATGAGTTCCTTAGGAATTGGCAGAAAGACTTTCAGTTATCTGTTTAATTGTTGAAAAGCTTCTTAGATAAAATAAGTCAATATAAGGAGATTGTTAGGTACTCTACAATGGAACTAACATCAACATTCAGTTAAGCTAAAATGCTTCAAAAGAATTTCAGTCTCATTGATAGAAATAAACATTCACTGATACTTAGTGTACTCTGTGATTATCTTCATTTTTGCATTACATGATGAAAAATACAAACCTTTCAGAGCTGTTAATGGCCATTAAATTAAATCATGGTTTTATTTATACTGAACTCTAATCTTATAACCATTTTCTGTGATTACTGTGTATTTTAAGAATAAAAATAATTAAAGATGGTTGATGTACTAAATATATATGCTAGTTTATGTAAAATGATTTTAAAGTTAATAGAAAATTTGAAGAATTGTGTTAGTATAATTTAGCCTCCTTAATTAAAAACACAAACAATGTTTTCTATTGTTTGCAACCTTTAATAATTTAGAAAAATCCAAGAAAAAAATGTCTAATAAGAAAACTAGGTATCTCCTGAAGTTTTTACACACAGTAGGGCAAAACGATATTACTTATTTGTGAGATATAAATTATTAATAGTTAATAAAATTTTTTTATAAGGAAGGAAAAGCAAAAAACTAAAAAAGTGTACATTTAGAATAAATGCCACATTTTTATCAGGAAAACAAAACTAAGATATTTTTGAGCACTATTTTTTTCTCTAAATTTTTATATAATTGGCTTGGCAAAATGAGGTAATTATTTTAGTTAAAAAAGGGAAGGAATTCTAATGATAAGTCACAAGATTATTAAATTTTTTAGAGTGTGTTATTTAAAACAGTAGCATACCGTAGAAACTACCATGTAATACATCTCCTATCCAAAGGCTAGATGTACTTTTGGAAAGCCATTTAGCAGTATATATCTAAAAACTTCAAAGGAATAATATTTTTTGATCTTATAAATTTACTTCTAAAATCGAGCATAAGGATTTAGAATGGGGGAATTGAATGGAAAAAAATGTTCATTGAACAAATAATTATTATAATGGATGTTTCAACGAGTTTAAATTTCTAATGAAGAACTGGTTAAATAAGCGCAAATATATGCATGTAAATTTTATAAAGAGTTTGCAGCCTTGGGCAATTATTTTGTCACACAAAAAAATTCAGGACTAAACTTGTATATAAATTGAGAATGCAGATGCTTAAAATAATAGGCAATGCTTCACAGACATAGAATGAAATGAAATTGATGAAGTACTAGCTGGGCATGGTGGCCTGTGTCTGTAGTTGCAGCTACTTGGGAGACTGGGCCGGGAGTTCAAGATCAGCCTGGGCAACATAGGGAGATGCCATCTCTTAAAATAATAACAACAACAACTTCAAGAAATATGTGAAGTACATGAAGTACTAACAGTGTTTCTTTCTGATTGGTTAGAATTTGTAAGATTTTTTTTTCCTCCTCTCTTTTATGTTTTACACATTATTCAAATTTTTTTTTTTTTTTTTTTTTTTTAGACGGAGTCTCGCTCTGTCTTCCAGGCCCGGGTGGGGTGGGCAGTGGTTCAATCTCGGCTCACTGCAAGCTCTGCCTCCCGGGTTCACGCCATTCTCCTGCCTCAGCCTCTCCGAGTAGCTGGGACTACAGGCGCCCGCCACCATGCCCGACTAATTTTTTTGTATTTTTAGTAGAGACGAGGTTTCACCGTGGTCTCGATCTCCTGACCTCGTGATCCGCCCGCCTCGGCCTCCCAAAGTGCTGGGATTACAAGCGTGAGCCACCGCGCCCGGCCTATTCAAATATTTTCTATGAAAAGTTTTACTATTTTATTAAGAAAAAATAATAAGTAGTGAATAATATTTTTTAAAAGAAATGAGGCAAAGTCTTCCTGCTTCCAGTCAGATTGTAGGCAGTTGCAACAATAAGTTGGATTAGATGCAAAATTAATAACTTGTAAAAATGAGTTGAGGATGCCAAGAAATCTAAATGAACTAAATTCCAGAAATGGGCAAGCCCTTCCTATGAGAGAAGAGACCCATAGCTGCGTGTATCCCTAGGACCACAGTAGAAGGGGAGAAAACAGGCTATTGAAGGGGACAAAGAGAAAAGAGACAAGCTTTTATACCAATAGCAGACAAGTGCTGGCATAAAGGCTTAGAATTCCAAGGAGTAAGCCCTAGTCTTAGTGAGCTGTGATCCACCAGGCAATTCTTTGCCGTGAGGTCTTCACCGAGTGCATGCGGGAAGTATGCCAAAGGCTGGGGCAGGCAGAGGGCTCAGAGAAATTCCTTGAGATGTGCACAGGGCTCTCACAGAGTGAAAGGCAGCAGTTGGCTGAAGGCATGTATCAGGACAGAGGAGCTGAGAGGCATCCCTTGAGGCACATGGGGCCCTCACTAACTGCATGACTGATGCAGCCCACAGGCCAGGAGAAGGGCAGGGAAGCTGAGACAAACCCCCTAGAGATGCATAGTTCTCACTGAGCGCAAGGCAGCAGACAATCCCAAGACCAGGCCCCTGGAACTTCTGACTAACCACCTTCAAGTTGGGGTTCCCACGAACCCCTCTTTAGGCTCGATTAATTTGCTAGAGCAGCTCACAAAACTCAGAGAAACATTTATGTTTACTATATATTATTATAAAGGATATTTTAAAGGATACAAATAAACAGCCAGGTGAAGAGACATATAGGGTGAAGTCTGGAAGAGTCTGAAGTGCAGGAGCTTCTGTTCCGGTGGAGGTGGGGTGCACCACCCTTCTGGTAAATGGATGAGTTCTTGTTCACCTTCCTGCAAGCCTCCGTAAATTCAGCTGTCTAGCAGCTCTTTATATCCCATTTTCTTGGCCCTTTTATGGAGGCTTCATTGGATTAGCCTGATTGAAACATGGAAAACCCTTGCTGGGTTTCCCCATTTAGTCTGTTAGTATTAGATTACATCCTTTTTGTCCAATCACATTTCTACACCATTGTCCAATCTTAAAAGATCCCATACTATATAATTCTACTTATATGACATTTAAGAAATGGCAAAATTATAGAGATGGAAAACAGATTAAGGGTTGCCAGGTGTTTGGGATGGTGGAGAGGAGGAGGTGTCACTATAAAGGGACAGAACAAGGAGAACTTTGTGCTGGTGAAATCGTTCTGTACTTGATTACAGTAATGGTTACAAAAATGTACATATGATCAAATGACATAGAACTATAAATATGCATGTTGCATCAATATTAAATTTCTGGTTTTGATATTTTAGTAAAATTACGTAAGATGTAAGCTTTGGAGAATACTGCGTGAAGGGAAGCTGGTGCATTTCTTACACTATTTTCTACTTCTTTTGAATCTATAATTATTTTAAAATAAAATAATTGAAAAGGAATGAACCATTTATAAATGTAACAATATTGATGAATATAAAAAACAGTATGTTGACAAAAAAAGTGTATGCTGTAACATGTAATCCTAAGAAGTCTAAGAATAGTCAAGAAGTATATGAAGTATGTGAACAGAGAAAGCTAATTTGTGGTGACAGATATTGGAGCAGTGATTTCCTGGGGGTGGATGGCAGGTGTTTTTTTGACTAGCAAGGGACACAAATGAACTTGGTTTGTCAAAACCTATCAAAATGGTCACTCCAGATCTCTACATTTTATTGCATGCAAATTACAGCTCAAAAAAGTTAAAGGGAATTAGAGATAAGATTCTGAAAATGACATACTATTTCTTTGCCAGTTTATTGGTAAAATAGCCCCATATCATACATGAGCGTCTCTTCCCTTGCAGCAAGAATTCTTTGAACGCCTCTATATAATGTATACTGTTGGCTACTCCATCTCTTTTGGTTCGTTGGCTGTGGCTATTCTCATCATTGGTTACTTCAGGTGAGTGATGCCCATCACTTTCCCCATGAAGGGACACATTCTCTTTCCTATCCAGAGAAGACATAGAGGTCTCACAGTATTTTCCAAATGTTTTCCTCAAATGCAAGTTTTTAATTCAGCCTAATGTTATTATATTATTTGACAATTAATTTTTCATGACAAATTCAGGGTTCTTTGTTTAAAAACTTAAAGCATCAAAGTAGTATGAAACCTTTAAGCCAATAGATATGTATTGCAGTGTATTTGTTGCAAAGTGAGACAGCATCGAGTTGAATGAGTTCCCAAGTGATTTTGGTGCTACTGGACAAAAATTCATCTTAAATAATCTCCCAAATTATTGGATATCAGCACATAAAGAAACAGTATTTATTGCTTTTGTTATGGTTTATTTTTTATCCACTTTAACATGTGTCCAATTCCATTCAACTTAATCTAAATCATTACAAAATTTTGAGCACCAATTCAGTCAGCCCTTCATATAACGGGATTTCACATCCCCAGATTCAACAGACTGTGGATGGAAAATACTCAGAAAAAAAAGTCTGGTTGTGTTTGTACTGAACATTTACATACTTATTTTTTGGGTCATTTTTCTCAAACAATACAGTATAACATCTACTTAGATATCATTCACATTGTATTTGGTATTACAAGTAATCTAGAGATGATTTGAAGTAACAAGATGATGTGCATAGGTTATGTGCAAATACTGCACTATATCATATAAAGGACTTGAGTATCTGCAGATTTTGGAATTTGTGTGGAGTCTCGAACCAGTCCCTGCTGGAGGGGAGCAGGCTGGTTCGTGGTGGCAGCAGTCGCCCTGGGTGTTTCCCCCATTTTTAATTTTATCCAAATTTAAATACTGAATATTTCTCTCCATAGACGATTGCATTGCACTAGGAACTATATCCACATGCACTTATTTGTGTCTTTCATGCTGAGAGCCACAAGCATCTTTGTCAAAGACAGAGTAGTCCACGCTCACATAGGAGTAAAGGAGCTGGAGTCCTTAATAATGCAGGATGACCCACAAAATTCCATTGAAGCACCTTCTGTGGACAAATCACAGTATGTAAGTGTTTTCACCATTTTCTCTCATTACTAATTTGTATAACATTATAAATAAGTACAATTTTACAATCCACTAAACATGTTAACTTGCTTTTACTTATCTCTGAACTAACTAAAATGGATTATCAATTTGTATAGTGATGTTTTCTCCCTCAATTCTGTCCTTTCATGTCTAATCAATCATTTTATTAAAAGTTCTTGGTTTTTTTCCTCAAGAATATTCTGGAATGGAAACTACAAAATGCACAAGATTGGAATGGTATTTGGTGTAGGCACCACAGCAACTGTCATGGGGCTCAGCACTTTCGAAAGTAAAAAATCCATCAGCAAAACCAGAAGCTTGCAATTTAAAAGCCCATGATATTTAGTCCCTTTATTGAATACTCAAAGACTTGTTCCAATATAAAATTTTATGTTACTTGATTCTGCTCTTGAATGTCCTGGTGGTAGTAAATAGATTGATCCAATAATTTACTCAATTAGATCATTGAAGCAATATATCTGAAATTAGGTATAGTAGATTGATTGTCTTGATGGTGTGAATTAATACCCTGTCTGGATCTGTGCCTTTGCCCTGTAACTTTATAGTCCCTGCTGATTCTGATTCTGGGCTGGCACTGTGATTTGCTTTCCCCAACAGAAGGAAGTGGAAGCAACAGTGTACCAGCTGAGAGTAGACCTCTAATGAGTGAGCCTAGCCGAGACAAGCCTAGCCCAGATCAGCCGAACTACCCAGCCCATCCACAGATTTATAAGATACGTTAAATGTTTATTGTTGTAAGTCACTAACTTTGGGGGCAGCTTGTTTTGCAGCAATAGCTGCATAAAAAGACCAAAATAAAATAAATTCAAGCTAGAAATATGGGCAACATTTTCTTCTTTATGCTTTTCCATATGTTCCTAATTTTCTGTGATGGTCGTGTATTATTTTTATAAAGTGAAAAAATTGAGAAAAGGTGATTTTTTTTGGTAACTTCTTAAAGACAAAAACTTATTTTAAAAATAGAATCAAGTCCACAGTCTTCAAAAATGATGCATTAAAATAACTGTTTTGGCCTCTCGACAGTTTTGACTTTACTGTGTAAAGGAGACATATTAGCCTGAAAAAGAAACTGAAGACTTGTTTTTTATTGGTCTAATGTTGGCATCCAGTACAACAAAGAGTTCTAATATGATGCAATTCTGGTTTATTTGTAATAGATCGGGTGCAAGATTGCTGTTGTGATGTTTATTTACTTCCTGGCTACAAACTATTATTGGATCTTGGTAGAAGGTCTCTACCTGCATAATCTCATCTTTGTGGCTTTCTTTTCGGACACCAAATACCTGTGGGGCTTCATCTTGATAGGCTGGGGTAAGGCATTTATATCTCTGTTCTTTTCAAACTGTATGATGCATTTGATGACATTCTGTCATGCCCATCATTAGCATCCCTACAGCCATTTTCCTGAAACAATCCCTCCCATTCTTATTTTTTATCTCCCTTTCTTTTATTGTTCTATTCTTAGACAAAAATAATAAAGATCAAGTCTATAATTCTCCCAATGGTGACGAACTTTTAAAGTTATTCATGGCTAGTATTCTTAGGCCAGATTCTTGAGAGGATTCTTTGGAGGAAATATAAGAGAACTCATTGTAAGCCACACACATGTACAACTAAATGTCAGTGTTCTGCTTTATCAATAATTTCATCTTACAACTTTTTATTTTTGAATTTCTAAGCCATAATGATATATTTTTGGTTTGTATTTCTAGGTCATATGATGAGAATGCCAGAAATGAATTTGTAGGACCATCCTGACTGTATTTAACAAATACAAATTACAAACTAATTATGTGGACTTACCATGTGTTTTAGAAGGAAATTATTCAAATTACTTTTGGCATAAGTAATTTAAAAAGTATTCAGTTCTCATTTCAAAAATGATTTAGCAGTACAAGGGGGATTACTGGATTAGACACTGACTCAACATGACATGGACAAAAGAAATTGTTTGCTTGTTAAAAATTAAGGGAAATTAAAACTCATATGTGGTGAAAATTGAGAAGAGGTTGGAGATTAACAGTTGCAGATCTCAACTGCTATTTTAATATTTAAATTAGGAGGTGCTCAGCATAGGAAAAAAATTCACTAAGTAGCTCACGACTAAATTTGAAGGATTTTTCCTCTCCAAAATAAGAATATACCTTTGCCTATTTTGCCTTAACATTTTTCTTAACAACTGAAATGTGAAGTAAAGAATGCTGAACTTTCTGCTAGCTAATTAACAACCTTTAAGAAGACAAAGAAAATCAATTTACTGTTAAACTTATTTATTATGAAATAATCATCACAATTAAAGTTGTATATTTGTAGACAGCTCATCTGTTTTAAGGCTGTTTCTTATCTTTGACTAGCAGTTACTGAAAATAAAAAAGATAATATTTTGCTTTTTTATGATCCTTTGGAAATTTTCTTGACAATTTGTGGTAGTTTGCCTTCCTTCAAATCAAAATTATATCTGTGAACCCACATAATTATTAGGAGTTGGAAAAGGTGTTGATAGAAAATTCAATAATGAGTGTAGACATTTGTTTATTTGGGTTATATTTTATTTTTCAAATTTCTTCATCATTGCTCACATTTTTAATAAATTCTTTTTTTTTCTTTATTTATGCTTTGATAGCTACCTGGTGCAAGCCTCCTTATTAACTCTTTATTTGGGCTTTATCACTCAGTCTGTCTCTCCTTACAGTTAGGAGTTTGTCCCACTGAATCTCAGAAAACATAAATCTTTCTATGAAAAAGAGAATGTAAAGAAAAGCTAAGGTGCTAGTGAGCTTCTATGAGAGTATGGTTTCTTACCTTCCTTTACAGCTTTTATTAATTTTTCCACAAAAGTTTAGGCATAGAAATGACAACTACAATAGAAATCTTCATTTCATGAAATAGTTTGAGAACACACATGAAAACTAGTCGACTTTTCATGGAAACTGTCTGTGAAAGCATTTTACATGCCATATTTTCCTCACTTAATTAGCCACAAGTCAAAAGAGTAATAACTATTCTTTATGGAATTATGGTTCTATAGCTAGTCTGTCTTCTGACTCTCTCTTTGCATTTCCATGCTTTAAAAATATACTCTAGTCTAGGGCATATATAATGAAAATAATAGTAGTATTCTTTTAAGATTCTCTGTCTGCTCCTGAAACTCAGCTATCATTGAATGAAGTACATATCAAAATCTGTTTGATTTATGGATTGTCTTTCTCTTATCTCAACACTGACAGACTGATTTAAAAACATTATTTATATATCTGACTCATTTTTCTAAATTCATTTTCTAAATGATCAAAAACATTATATATGCTTTGCAGGATACTTTGCTAGAATAATTGAGAGCGAGTCCAATTTTATACTTACTTGCAATGATGTGATTTACTGGCTTCGTTAGAGCAGAGAACTTGCTTAAATTCCTTTGTTACTCATTTGGACCCAAATATTTATAACTTTAAGCTCTTTTCAGCTAGATAAATACTCAGAACTCTGTTAGTCACATTATAGTGATGTGTGGAGTTACACTTATATTGATTGTGATGATCCTTTTCTTTTTAAATGTTTTATTATTTTATTTCTTATTATTTGTTAGAGATGTGGTCTTGTTATGTTGCCCAGGCTGGTCTTGAACCCCTGGCCTCAAGCAATCCTCCTGCCTCGGCCTCTCAAAGTGCTGGGATTACAGGTGTGAGCGACTGTGCGCAATCTGATTGTGATAATTCTTAAAAATAAATTGGAAGGAGGCCGGGTGCAGTGGCTCACGCCTGTAATCCCGGCACTTTGGGAGGCTGAGGCGGGTGCATCACGAGGTCAGGAGATGGAGACCATCCTGGCCAACACGGTGAAATCCTGTCTCTACTAAAAATACAAAAAATTAGCCAGGTGTGGTGGCGGGCGCCTGTAGTCCCAGCTACTCAGGAGGCTGAGGCAGGAGAATGGCGTGAACCCAGGGGGTGGAGCTGGCAGTGAGCCGAGATCGTGCCACTGCACTCTAGCCTGGGCGACAAAATAAATAAATAAATAAATAAATTAAATAAATAAATAGGAAGGAAAGGAAACGACAATCTGAAGAAGAATAGGTGTCATATCTGACCTTTACTAAATTAAGGACAAATACTTAAAATAACTGTTTTTACATTTTTTATTATAAAACAAGATGTATAGAGAATAAAGGTGAGTACTAGTGATAACTGTTTCTTTTCTTTCAACCAAGCATTGTTATTTTCCCTATCCTTGTCTCAGTTTTCCCATAAATAAGGTGCTTTATTCTTAGTTCCATTTTATTTCAACTACACATTTTCCTCTATTTTAATTCTGTATGTAAAAGGTCTCTCTTGTTTTTTATTGTTACTAAATATGGTAATTTATTTCTATATTAGCAGCCATCCTTAATTTTCAACTGTCAGATGAAACACCAGTATGTACATATCATCATATAAAAGCACCTATCCTAGTAATACCATCTTACATAGAATATTTTCACACAATATGTTCCCTGAAAATAATCAGGAGACAGTCCCACACTCCCATTTTATTCCCTTTGTAAAATATCTTAATCCAGCAAACATTTTTTGATCATCCACTTGGCAGTAAGTGTTTAAACACAGAGACATGTGTTAAAGTCTCCCACACAAGATGCGTGCACTCTGACCCTTTAGGTTATTTTGTTTGTTTGTTTTCTTGTTGTGATCATATGTATCATATTCAACATTTTTAATTTGTAGTTATTTTAAAGTTAAAGTTTTGTTTTCACAAAACTTATTTGTTTTGTATTGACATGCCTTATGAAAATAACTCCACTTTGGGAGGCTGAGGCGGGCGGATCACGAGGTCAGGAGATTGAGACCATCCTGGCTAACGTGGTGAAACCCCGTCTTTACTAAAAATACAAGAAAATTAGCCAGGCGTGGCAGTGTGCGCCTGTAGTCCCAGCTGCTGGGGAGGCTGAGGCAGGAGCATGGTGTGAACCCGGGAGGCGGAGCTTGCAGTGAGCCGGGATCACGCCACTGTACTCCAGCCTGGGTGACAGAGCAAGAATCCGTCTCAAAAAAAAAAAACAACAAAAAAAAACCCTCAACTTTCAGTAAATGCACATATTGGATAACATTTAAATTTATATTAAATTTACTTAATTTAACATTTAAATTTAAAACAACATTTACGTGTCAAGTATTTTTGCCTTTATTTCTGTGTTCTAAATTATGTAACAATTCATATTAAGACTGGTGATCAAAAATCCTTAAAGGATCCCAAAGTAGTTTTCTGTTCTTTATTCTTCCACGGTAGTCTCTATGCTAGTCTTATGCATAAGATTCTCTAAGCAGATGAGAAAAGCAATTCCATGAAGACATAGTGCCTGTGTACGATATTTGATATAATTATCATCTAAAACATAATGCCAATTCAACCACCATTAATAAATATTGTATAGAACAGCATTCAGGAAGTACCTGATCAGAAGAATGTAAAGGAAGCAGAAGATGCAGATATAAGAATGATAAAATGTGAAAATTGATGAAAGACAGGCAGACACTTTTTGAAGATAACCAAGGTAGAACAGCAGAGGGATCTATGTCAGGCCATATGGTAGGATCTATGCCAGGCTGTATGGTGGATTTATATCTAATCATCCTACCAGAAGCAGCTGTCCCCTCCCAATTACATAGTATAACTTTTATTTATTCTTCATAGCGCCAATTCATAACCAAAAGCAACTGAAGTTGCTTTGTTAATTTTGACTGCTTCTCCAGAATATAAGTTTTAGAAAACAGGGATTTGTTTATTTGTTCATTATTTATGTCATTTAGAACAATCTTTGACACATAAATAGACAATAAATGATTAATGGAGAAATGTGATAGATAGATAGACAGAATATGCAAATAGAACCTAAGAAATAACCAGAATTAGGTAGGTTTATTTTGACAAAAAATTCCTAGAATACAGAATTTGAGCAGATTAAAAAAAGAATACTATAGAAACAAGAAATAAAATTGGAATATAGAATCATAAAATTCAGTAGTGGTATAGGCAGGCTGAACTTAAGTTAGATGGTCACCAAGGAGACCAAAGACATTATTGTGCATATCATCATTTTCATCTTTTTCTGAAAATTTTCTTTTTCTAAGCCTATTTCTTTGTTCACTTTGTTGCTAAGAATATAAAAAAAACTACAAATGTTTTTTTAAAGGTAAAGAATTTAAAATTATGCTTGATAAAAAATGTTCTTGGCTAGACCAAAATTTTGTTTTCCCCTTTTGTAAGGTGCTTCCTAGAGTCTAAAATGTTTTCCTTATGGTTTCTGTATATCCTTTATTTAAACCTCTTTCATAAAGGCCACATAATGAAAAGTCATCTCTTAAGTCTTTCAGTCCCCTACTGCAGTATTCCATAAAAGTTATGGTTCATGATTTTTTTGTGTGTGTGATGTCAGAGTTTAATCAAATACAACATGAGCTGGACAGTGAACTTTTACTGGGGGGCAAAAGAAAGTCGGTATAATGGATTTGATGTTACAAGCCTAGAAGGTGTTTAGCACTTATGAAGGACAAATATCTCGCACTCAAATCATCAGACAAATATAGTGGTCACCCTTTTCTATTAATGCATGAAAATGCTTCTGTCTTGTGCCAATATGAACTAAAAGAAGAGACTAAACTGGTTAAAACTTCCTGATTTTTATAACTTGCCTCAGTATGCCTTCCACTTTTAGGATGAAAAAATTCTAAGTTTTTAAAACAACAGCATCTCTCAGCTTTTCAGGAGTGCCTGTTGTTGCTTCACTCCTTGAGAGCATGTGATGGTCAGCGTGACAAAAGTCAAAGTCAAATGCCAATCATTGCTTACTTCCGACCCTAGGAACTTCACTCTTCTCCAAATATGGCTTTTCCCTACACCCCTCAAATGAAAATTAGGCCAGTTTTTATCTTCAGACTAGAGGAACAAATAACATCAATATTCTTGCTAATTTCTCAAACTGACATTATTAAAAATTAAGTGGACTTTTCTTGTTCACATATCAGAAATTTTCATGTCTATTTTTCTCTCTGAACTGCTAATAGTATATTCTTATGTATGGTGAATTTGAGGAAAAAAACCCCTTAATCTTAAAATAAATCTAGTCTCTGAATCATTTTCTGATTGCAGGGTTTCCAGCAGCATTTGTTGCAGCATGGGCTATGGCACGAGCAACCCTGGCTGATGCGAGGTGAGTGAAAAGGCAGAGGAAAAGAGAGAACCTCAGATGTTCTCAAGACTCAGGCTTCCTGCTCAGAATTCACACTCGCTACTGTTCTTGATGCCATTGCTCTTTAGGGATGCCACAAGGAAAATTACCTTGATGCGATGATAGCTTCCAACACATTACCAGCAAGCTGTGTATTCCAGAAGTCATAGAGCAGAAACACTTGCAGACTAGATGAAGGTGCCTGACCTCCATATATTATGAAACAAATTTAAAATATAGTGTGAGAAGCAAGTGGAAAGAGATGGGTAAGAGAATCCACTTAGGATTTAGTGCAAGCAGGTTGAAGAACCACACTACCTGATTCCTAGGATAGGCAGCATTCATACTCTCTCTCTCTCTCTGCCACATCAACTTTCCCTGAGGATGGTGTGGTTATGAGGACCTGGGATAAGGTGGCAGGAAGGGGAACTACAGACACAATCTGGTGCCCTGGGCCAGTGACACATACTCCCTCATAGAGATGGAGGGGCAAGTACACTGGCCACAGTTGTAGCTTCCTAATTAGCCTGCAGAGAAGTTCTGGGTTTTATTTGTGGCCCTTGGGAAAAGGACATGTGGGAAGGAGTTCCATCAATCAGTGGCTGATGATGCCCTCAAAAATGTTAAGAACTTCCTGTGTATCAGGGATTGTTTGTGGCTCTTGTATATTTAGTATATTATGAATGTTTAGAGCCCAGTTGCCTCATGTGTCTTTAGTACCTGTGTTTAACACACATGTGGTCTACTAACTCATCCTTATCTATATTTAATGCAAACTGTGGGTTTCATCCATCCCATTTGTTATCATATCTTCTATAGCAGAATTAAATATTTTAAAATAATAAACACACATTAGAAGTGGAATTTATCTCTAACTGTGAGTCATTAAGTTCTTCCAGGTAGCATGGAGCTAATTTAATGTATCATTTTAAAGTACAGGGCAACAATGCTGTAAATCTTTTAAAATGTATCATTTTTAAGAATACATTTTAATGTATCATGGTACACCTAACACATTTAAATAACCATTTAAGTGTAAAGGGTACATTTGCATTAAATAGTAAAGAATCCTTTCTTTATATTTTGACAGACCTGAGTTCAAATCTTGATTTAACTGCTTTGCTCGGTTAGGGACCAACGGACCCAAAACACATAATCTCTTTGTGTATCAGTTTCTTGTGTATAAAGCAGAAATAATAATGTATAAATGACATTAATACATTATTATGAACACTTAGCATAGTACCTGGCACTAAATGGGAGTGTGCTGAGAAGGAGCTCAGGTACAGGTGTCTTATAGGCTTGTTCTGCTACTTCTTGGTTCTGGAACAGCAGATGTACAACCTAACCTCTCTGATCTTTCCAAATGAAAAACCTGATTCCTTCACTTTCCAATGTCTAAACCTTTGGTTGTCACCCCTTGCAGGATTAGGTGTCAATTCTTTAGTGAGGCTTAGAAGCCCCTTCAGGGTCTGGCCCAGCCTCCTTTTCAGCTTCAGCTCTTGACACAATTCCACACCCACACTCAACCTTGGCACAGACCATTGGAATGTTCTCGTACCACTTGCCAACCTGTGATGAATAAATTTCCCCCATTAATCACTACCACCTTTGCTCATGATTTTGTGTTTATTATTTATTTCTAATGCAGATATTAAATTAGTTTTTTTCCAAATGTTAATCATGCTTACAAAGCTCTGGTCTTTGGCATTCTAAGTGTAAGGTTCTGGTTGATTTGGCTGTGGTATATTCTCCTAGTGGAATGCGGAGCTGCTGAGCTCTGTTGGTACGGATATGCAAAGAAATAAAAAATACACTTTTAAAAGGAAAAAGCAAATTGCAGAATAGTGCATACATGACATTTTTGTATGACAGAGGAAAGTAAGAATATAACCTTTGTATTTGTTTGTGTATGCATAAACATGGGAAGCATACACAATAAGGTAATAAAAGATGTTATCTGTAAGGAGAGGGATGGGGGCAGAGGCAGACAGGAACACGGGGAGGAGTGAGACATCTCAATGGCTGTCTTTTTATATAGTTTGATTTTAAAAATGAGAACATATTGCCTATATGTAAAAGTTAAACTTTAAAAAAATGTAGTTCTTAGTATGTACTGAAAATGTTTTACCCTTAAGGAAAAGTCAAAATGGTATTTTATTATCTATAGCTTGCTCATTAATAAAAAGTAACTTTGTGATAACTTTATTATCTAGAATTAAAAAATTATCATCATATCCCACAAATTTCTTTATATTATTTACCATTGCCACAATCAATACTGGGTTTTGTGAAAAGAGAAAGAAACTGAAGACTTTTATTTATGTGTCTTTAGTTAAAAAAGACTGTTTCAAGTGTTATGTTAAAGTGCCAAGTGGTACTAGTTTCTTATTTCTGTACTATTTATTCCAATGTAAGATCTTTACTAGTACAAACCAGATTGGGTGAGCATGAGTAAAACTTAATTTGAATTCAATTGATGTCTATTCAATCCAATAGATATTTATTGACTACCTACATACTGTTCTAGGACTTGCAATACATCAGAACACAAAAACAACAGTGATCTCTGCCCATGTAGAACTTAAACTCAAGTTAGGGTGGAAGGGAAGCACCAAATATAAAAAAAAGGCAAATTATATAATTTTTAAATTAAGTACTGTTAAAAACAAACTTTTTAAAATTAAGATAAGGTCATGGATCTTATACAAATAGAAAATGAACACCTGTCAAAGATTTTTAAAAAAAATTTTATTTTAGTTTTGGGGGTACATGTGAAAGTTTGTTCCATAGATAAACATGTGTCACAGAGGTTTATTGTACATAATATTACATCACCCAGGTATTAAGCCCAGTACCCAATAGTTACCTTTTCTGCTCTTCTCCCTCCTCCTACCTTCCCCCCTCAAGTAGACCCCAGTGTCTGTTGCTTCCTTCTTTGTCTTCACAAATTCTTATCATTTAGTTTCCACTTATAAGTGAGAACATGTGGTATTTGGTTTTCTATTCCTGTGTTAGTTTGCTAAGGATGACAGCCTCCAGCTCCATCCATGTTCCTGCAAAAGACATGATCTTGTTTTTTTTGTGGTTGCATAATATTCCATGGTATACATGTACCACATTTTCTTTATTCCGTCTGTCATTGATGGGCATTGAGATTGATTCCATGTCTTTGCTATTGTGAACAGTGCCGCAATGAACATTTGTATACATGTGTCTTTACGGTAGAATGCTTTATATTCCTCTGGGTATATGCCCAGTAATGGGATTGCTGGGTTGAATGGTAGTTCTTCTTTTAGCTCTTTGAGGAATCGCCATACTGCTTTCCACAGTGGTTGAACTAATTTACACTCCCACCAACACCATATAAGGATTCCCGTTTCTCTGTAACCTCACCAGCATCTGTTATTTCTTGACTTTTTAGTAATCGCCATTCTAACTGGTGTGAGATGATATCTCATTGTGGTTTTGATTTGTATTTGTCTAGATATATTTTAACCTTATTAATTAATGAGGGAACTACTAAGATGTTATGATTGATTCCAAGGAGAAATCTAAAGAACCACATTTACATTCAGTACAATAAATACCAAAAATTTACAAATAAATGCAAAAACTACTCAATACTTACAGGATGCTAATCACATTCCACTGAACATCACAGCTAATTTTCATTTCTATGGACAAGAATAGTTTGCATTCATTTTCTATTGCATTTCTATGGATAAGAATAACTTGCATTATTGTAAGGATTCTACAATGTTTGAAGTAAAATAGAATTGCTGTAATGTCTGTGAGAGAGAACTTTATCAGTGAATTTAAATTATCATGGCTCATTCTAATAATAGTAAAAGTGAAGTATCAATTGTATGACATTTAGAAGACTATTACCTTTTGTGGCTCTGGAAACATGGTTGACTCTCATCACAATAAAATTAATTTGGTAATATTTATAATTCTCTACTCATCTTCAAGGGGTAGCTAATGATATGAAAATCAATACCTGTTACAATTTTTCCCCCCACTGGCTTGGGTGTTTTAAGATAAGATTTCTTTGTCTATTTGTTTCGTAATTGGAAGTGTGGGGTTGGAGTTTTTGGTAAAACTTAAAATTCTACTTAATACTACCCATTTGCTTTGCCAATTTATTCATGACAGCTTTTTTTTCAATGTCTCAGGTGCTGGGAACTTAGTGCTGGAGACTTCAAGTGGATTTATCAAGCACCAATCTTAGCAGCTATTGGGGTAAGTTTAAAAGTTTATATAGTTAAAAAAGAGATGAAAAATTAACCTGCTGCTAAAACCCAGGGAAAGTGTGTCTGTCAGTGCATTCTACAATAGATTTCAGAAACTCACATGTACAGCAACATCTATTGGGAGAGTCTGGAACAGAGATCAGACCCTTATTGTGACTGACACTGAGATCCATGCAGAAGGCCTTCCTTTAATCAGCTAACACTTGGGGTCAATTCTGAGACTTCAAAATATCTGTGAGCATTTATATGTTTAGGGAGTTGGAAGGCCCTATGTCTCCTTTTCATCCATTATATTATTTTACCACTTTAACATTCTGATCACCTGGTAGTAGGTTGGTGTGGCAGGGAGGAAAATGTGGAATAGCAGGAAAGCAGAGAAATTACTGAGAGAGAAGAATGGTAATATGATGTATAAAGTATTCCCTAAAGCTTTTATTTGGCATACTTCCCCCAAGGAGTTAAGTGCATCCTATACCAAGAAATATCCCACATAATTCTATCTAATAGGTATTAGATAGAATATTAGAAATGAAAGTAATGGCAAAAAACACAATTACTTTTTCACTAACCTAGTAATAGGGAGAAAGACCACAATGCATGTTGCACTGGACCTTATCTGCCTATAATATTTCCAGTGCACATTGCATCTGTGTTGCAAAGGAAAACAAAATCACACACTTCTTTGTATCTAATAAAACTTATCAAAATGTTTACTCTTGATCTTCTTTGAAGACTTTAAGGCATCAGCTTCTTTAGGCTTGTTAAAGAGATTATACCACCTTGTGTTTTCCTGGTGTCCATGTATATAATACATATTACAAGCATTTAAAAAAAACAATTACTATCTTGATAATAAATGTTAAATTAGAAAACAATGTAGCAACTTGATTATTAACTAATTTTGATGTTTTTCTTTGTTTCCCAGTTTCACATTTTTCTTGTTTTCTTTTGGACAATGTGTCACCTACTTTGTCAGAAGGGCAGTTATTAATGTAGTTAAGGTATTGTAACCTCATCCAAAGAATCAGATAAAAGCTTATTTACCTCATAGGAAAAATGCATAAAGAAAATAGGGGAGATCAAAAGGAGTCTTCAGTTTAGAAGCCCATTGAAATAAATGTTTAGAGAGGGGAAATAAAATACAGAACACGTTTAGAGAAGGTATTTTGTATCTTTGCTAAGCCATCCTATTAACAAATTGGTGCCAATGTCATATATCCTAGGAGAAGCTCAAAAATCGATTATGGATGAATGCATGGCTTAAATGTATAAACACCTGTAATTTTAATTTTTAATGTAAATGAAATGCTGCTATATTAATTTAGTGATAAACAATCCTAGATCTGTAACTATATCCCTGAGAGACGTCAGTGAACTTAAAGATAAAAATTAACTGCTCAGATTTCCCTTTCACTCATTGGTATTTAATCCTTATTTACAGTTTCAAGCCTTTTAATTTCTTCCTTTCTAGTTCCTCCTCTGTGTGTTTGCTTCTCCATATCTTACTATTATCTTTTTAAGGGAACAATCTATATCTTATTACTTTTTCATTGCCTTCAGTGTTTTGTACTGAGACTGACCAATAAGAGTTAATTAATGCTCTTAATTTTACCCACATTTTAATATAATGATTATATAACGATTAAGTCTGATTTTACATTTGATGAAAAGGAAGGACCTATTGCAATCCAAGAGATCCTTGTAAAATTATCAGGAATTGAAGCAAAGGACAGTGGAGAAAAGGAAATCCTAGGACATTTTCCATGGAAATGACTGATTTTTATCCAAAGCTTTATAGTTTGTTTACAGATCTAACTCACTCACATCATCAACATGGATGAAAAATTTATTTTCTGAGATTTGTAAGTTGCAATGTGAAACAGTAAAGCTAGGTGATTAAAAGCTAGAAGATTCGCCGTTGTGAAGGAGAAATAGAAGTGATGGCACACTCAATAAACTTTGAAGAAAATTAATGTAGAAGGCCATTTTCATCTTCTTGAGCTAAAATTATGACAGTTCTAAGCTAAGAATTCTGAAGTACTTTTCCTATATTATGAAGTTGATTTAATCTCAGAAATCACAGCTGAGACTCAAGAATATCTTTCTGTTCACTAAGAGTTACCTTTTTGTTTCATTATTATAATTTAGTGTTATCACAATTCCCTTGAAGATTCTTAACTTACTCACAATCTACTAGGGTATCTGAAAGTTTTCATAAAATGTCAAGAATTGGATTTGAACTAAATAATTCACTTATTTAATCAATAATTTAGAGCTGGCTGAGTTATGAAAGAGAAAAACTAAAAAAGCAAGTGGAAAACTAAAGGAAAGAAAAAATAGAATTATAATGAAAAGCTCCAAGGTATAGTCTTCAATTCAAAAGAGGGGAATACCTCAAGAGACAAGAAGATACACCTCAAGAATATAGAGCTCCTAGGAGAGAGATTTGACCCTCCTGGGAATAAGAATGTGGAAGACCTGTGTGGATAATTGTGTGATGTGTAACACCAGGTAGTTAGATTGCCAGTGGCACCGGTTCAGAGGATCAACTTGAAGCACACACAGAAATCCTGGAAATCCAGGAGTTTGGATTGTACATAGTGAACCCAAGTTGATATGTTTTAAAACCTGGATTCCAAGGACAGTGATTATTTCACTTAGAATGCCAAAGACCAGAGCTTTGTAAGCATGATTAACATTTGGAAAAAAACTAATTTAATATCTGCATTAGAAATAAATAATAAACACAAAATCATGAGCAAAGGTGGTAGTGATTAATGGGGGAAATTTATTCATCACAGGTTGGCAAGTGGTACGAGAACATTCCAATGGTCTGTGCCAAGGTTGAGTGTGGGTGTGGAATTGTGTCAAGAGCTGAAGCTGAAAAGGAGGCTGGGCCAGACCCTGAAGGGGCTTCTAAGCCTCACTAAAGAATTGACACCTAATCCTGCAAGAGGTGACAACCAAAGGTTTAGACATTGGAAAGTGAAGGAATCAGGTTTTTCATTTGGAAAGATCTCAGGGCTTTGTTGAAGCTGGCAGTGGGTAACCACTGTGGGTGTCTGCTGGGTGGGGGTTTAAGCCACAGTGATGTGAAGTGGAAAGGACATGGGTCTGAGAGAGTTAGGGCGTGGAATTCTGAGCTCTGTCCCTTCACACTTGGCATGCACATTCTCCTCATTTCCATGACCTGGTCCCTTCTTCCTCCCCCATCTCATGTCACCTCATCTTCTCCCTCCTGCTGCCTCAGCTCCACACAATGGCTTTCTTTAGTTCCCTGAACATGCTACACTGTTCCCACCTCAGGTCCTTTGCCTGTGCTGTTCTGTATGCCTGACGTACTGTTCCTCCTGCTTGTCCGTTCTTCCTTCAGGTCCCAGCTTATGGACAACCTCTTCAGACAGCCCTTTTCTGACCACTTAACAGTGTCACAGTGGTTACAGCATAGGCTCTGGGCGAGACTGCCTTCGTTAGAATCCCAGGTCTGCCCTTTTGTCGAGTGTGCAGGCTGAAATTTTATGGTACAGGCTGGCCTTGGGCAAGTTACTTAAACTCACACTCCCCTTTTGCCATCTATAAGATGGGAATAATAGTGTAGATTACGAGAGTTAATCATTGGGCTGCATTAGGAACAGTGGCTGGCGCATAGCGCTATAAGCATTAGCTATTATCATTTTTACTTTTCACGTGTTAATAACTTGCCCACACTCCAGGTAGATTTCTGCTACTCCCTGTAACACATTAACTTAAAAAATGTCTCCATAAAGTCATAAAAATAATGTTGGTTTCTGGACAGCAATAAGGCTAACACAGTGTACCTTGTATATCAGTAAGTGGCCGTTCAGACCTGAGGGGACTCCCAGGGATGATCTGGCTTCCCAGACTCCATGGTCCCCTAGGATGACACCATGATTCCTTCTCTGTTTGTGCATAGGCACTGCTGATTGCAGAATGTCCGCTCTCCTTATATCCCATAAAACCTGGCATACCATTGGTGTGACTATTTTTTAAAAGGCTGTAACGTTATCTACCCAAAGTGGTATAATTATTAACTCTTGTTGGTAGGAGTAGAGCTTATTTTTAGCCTTTTGTTAAAATTTTAGTATTCTCCATTTTAAGGGTATCAGAAGGCTTTACTTTATAATCGAGAAATCGATATTTATGTTTTGAAAAAGTTATTAAGCTCTCACTTTTGTAATTTTCTAGGTAAACCATTCCATGACTCACCTTCTATTCAAACACAATAAAACACGAGGTGAGAAAAGTATAACATAATGTTATTTTCACTTATTTTCTTCCTATGTGAGGTCCTGTTATTAAATGCAATAAATATTTGATGAAAAAGAAACCTCTTCCTAAGTACATTCTATGATCTTCCCCGTGACTTGCTGGCAAACCAAGGAGACAGTAAGTTAGCGCCCCTGTGGTGAACCTGACGGGCACCCGAGGTCTCTTCTCTCCAGGTCTGCGTGAAGATGTAAAGACGGGGAAAGCTCTGCCACACCAGTGCATGATTTGTCTGTCCAGCCCGTTTGAGATGCACATGGACACAGTATGAAGGACCAAGGAGGTCTGCCCTTTCTTGGGAGTGATGCCAAATGTGTCACACTAGTTACAGCATAGATTCTGGGCCAGGCTGTCTTTGTTAGCATCCCAGGCCTGCCCTTCTGTTGAATGTGCAGGCTGAAATTTTACTGGGCAGGCTAGGCTTGGGCAAGTTTTAAAAACTCAGGGTCCACTTTTGCCATCTATAAAATGGGAATAGACTGGGCATCGTGGCTCATGCCTGTAATCCCAGTGCTTTGGTAGGCATAGGCAGGAGGCTTGCTTGAGGCCAGGGGTTCAAGACCAGCCTGGGCAACAAAACAAAACCCCTAATTTTTTTTCCCATAATGACTGTACCTACTCACATTCATACTAACAAGGTACACATTTTTTTTCTCTCCACATCCTAGCTAACGTTTATCTTTTGTCTTTTTGAACTACCAACGGCCATTAAGCTATTCTTTGTTTGTTTGTTTTTTTGAGACACCATCTCACTCTGTCACCCAGGCTGGAGTGCAGTGGTGCAATCATGGCTCACTGTAGCCTTGATCTCCTGGGCTCAAGTGATCCTCCTGCCTCAGCCTCCTGAGTAACTAGGACTACAGGCATGTGCCACCATGCCTGGCTAATTTTTGTATTTTTTGTAGAGATGTGATTTTGCCATGTTGCCCAGGCTGGTCTCAAACTCCTGGGCTCAAGCAATCCACTCGCCTCTGCCTCCCATAGTGCTGGGATTACAGGTGGGAGCCACCATGCCCAGCCACATGAAGCCATTCTAACAGGTATGAGGTGATAGCTTGTGGTTTTGATTTGGATTTCTCTGATAATTAGTGATGACACTAATTTCACATACTTGTTGGCTATTGTAAGTCTTTTTTTTTGAGATGGAATCTCACTCTGTCACCCAGGCTGGAGAGCAGTGGCGCGATCTCAGCTCACTGCAACCTCTGCCTCCCGGGTTCGAGTGATTCTCCTGTCTCAGACTCCCAAGTAGCTGAGATTACAGGCACGTGCCACCATGCCCAGCGTATTTTTGTATTTTTAGTAGAGACGTGATTTTGCCATGTTGGCCAGGCTGGTCTCAAACTCCTGACCTCAGTGATCCACCCGCCTCGGCCTCCCGAAGTGCTGGAATTATAGGCATGAGCCACTGTGGGGCCAACTCCTTTTTTTTTTTTTTTTTTTTTTAAGTAGTTTAATGCATTTTGGTAGCAAACTGACAGGAACAGTGCAAAAACAACATTAAAAACATGTACTTGCCTGTAGGATTATTCAGAAAAGTATAGTGAATGGATGGAATTTACTGTATGATAAAAGTGCTACAAACACCAGTTAGTTACTGTCAAGAAATTTGTTTTATAAAAAATCCAAATGCTGGCATTGTTCAGAAAAATTTAACAGGTCTATTTATAACTGCTGTAAAGGTGAACTGCTGAAACTTGTTCAGCTGAAACATTTGGTGTGCATTAATACTTTGTTTCCATGCATTTATATTACAAATTCACACAAAAACGAAAATGGAAAAACTGCCAATACCTGATTTCTATTCCCTATTTTTTCACTCACAGTCATTTACTTAGGCGCCTTTTGACTCCATGGGGGTGGCTGCAGGGGGAATCTAACGCTCAGAAATACCGATAAGAGGAAGAAGAGCTTTTTATTTTTTTTCGTTGAGAATGAAATGTTTCCCATCTTAGTGGATTGTCAAGCAAGTTCTCCATGAATGCAGCATGGATGTCTTTTGGCATAATTGTTACACATTTGGCCTGGATTGCACACACCTCGGTGTCTCCAGTAAGGCCAACCTGATAGATCTCACTTGTTTCCTGCAAAGCACCAGCAGCTGTGCTCTGGATGTGCTGATCTGTTTTGAAGTCCTTAGCAGTTTCTTGCACCAGATGCTAGGAGGAAGGTTTATGGATTAGGCATTCAGTGGACTTCTGATAACATCTAATTTCACCAAGTGCCTTGGTATCCAGCCTGTTAATGGTGAAGTTTCTTCACCCCTCCAGTAGATGGCACACTGGCCTTTGTAGTTTTTTTGTAGGTTGCTTTGAGGGCAATCTGCATGGCATAGAGACCTCCTAACTCACCCCACTTGGGCTTGGTGAGCTAGAGCTGTATGTCTTCTTTTGAGAAACGTCTATTCAGCTCCTTTGCCCATTTTTAAATTGGGTTGTTTCTTGGTATTCAGTTGTCTGAGTTCCTTATATAATTTGGATATTAGCCCCTTATTGAATACATTAATTTTTATTGAATACATTAAATACATAAATATTGCAAACATTTTCTACCATTTCACAGGTTGCCTTTTCACTCTATTGATTGTTTCCTTTGCTGTGCAGAGGCATTTTAGTTTAATGTAATCCTGCTTGTTAATTTTTGTTTTTTTGCCTGTGCTTTTTGTACTTATTTCTAAGTATTTTATTCTTTTTGTTGTTATTGTAAATTGATTTTGTTCTTAATTTTTTTTGGATAGTTTGTTGTTTGTACAATTTGTTCAACATTTCAGCCAAATTCTTCTTATCAGCTAGCTTTTGGCATCTGCCCCAGGGAAGCAAGTGCTTACATTCCATCCTCCTTGGAGATGTCAGACTTTCCTTAAATTCCGAGTTAATTGGTCATCCTGTAACTTTGTTCTCTGATGCATTTTAAAAAGTTAAAAAAATTTTTGTCAGATTATCCAGCATTTGTTTGTTATAATGGTAGGAGCAAGTTTTCTTTTCTCTTCTTTCTTTTCTTTTCTTTTTGTTCCCCCTAGCTTTCTACTATTGGGGAAATATAATTTAATACAAAAATCTTCTCCTAACCTAAAAATCTTCTCCACAAAGGTAATACAGAAGAAAAACACTTTTAGTATTAAGTTATTCAACCAGAATGTGGTGTGCGTTACACACAATCTGCTAAGAGATTGCAAAGAGTAAGAAATCTCACTCCTTTTTATAGCCTAGCAGTTACAACGCATTATATACACGTTTTCAAGAGACACAATAACTAGTTCTCAAGTAAGAGGGACTTGACAATACTGTATGCTACACATGATTCATCCTAATTTTACCTGGTAATTGGGGTGACCACCTGTTGTGGCTAAGTAGCTTTATTGGAGGAAAAACAAGCTTGTCATTTCTTTATGGCAGGAGGAAGTTCTGCAACTTCAAGATAGGTGCCTACAGAAGTTAAGCTTCTACCCTACAAAAACCAAGAGATAGGGATGCTATCTCTCTTGATGTTAGCATTTCAAAAAGATGGTTCCTAGGTCCTTGCGAAAGACATTCCTGGGCCATAAAGCTAACCAAAGCCTATCTAATCTTCAAAAGGATTTATAAACATTTCAAAGACATGAGAAAGTACACACAAGTTTTCTAAGGTAAATGCTCTAGGAAAAAGGAGGAAAGTGAAATCTCTTCCCCCATTTTCAACAGGGAGAATGAAGCCTCTTACTTTTAAATTTGTATTTGGCCTTACACCGTCTCCTATGCAGCAGCTGACATCTCTAGGCTAATCTGATAATGAAATGCTCTTGCAGTGATTTCCAGCAAAACTCTCCTATATATTTTCCTCCTGGGATTTCAGGCCCACATTCTTAGGGACCATGAAGCCTATATCCCTCATTTTACTTTAGAACGTGTCTGTAAAGGGAGAAATAAGCCCAGAACTTAACCTCCATGTGTGCAGAGTGTCGTGCTCCTTCTTCTGAGTTGTTCTGTCTAGTGAAGCCAGGCAGGATGAAGATAATAACAACAACAAACACGACATAGTTCTTACAACGTGCTGAGCAGTGTTTTAAATGTTCTATGTATATCAATGTATCTAATCCGACCAATAACTCTAAATAAGGAAACTGCCCAAGAATACCCAATATTAAGTGATGGAGCTGGGTTCTGACTTCAGGATCAATGTCCCTACCCAATGAACTCCATGCACTTATAATAAAGTCTAACATCTCTGATAATCCAGCAAAGATGCCTCACTCGTGCTTGTGCCTCTTTACATGCCACACCCTGGCTATGTTGTTTTCCAGTCAGTTGCTTGACCTTGTCTGCCTCTGTTTTTCTCAGGGCTGTTCTACATGCCCCACTGTACTTTTAGAAGGTTGAAATGTACTTCCTTCTGTGCCTCATCTGAAATACTACTTTTTCTTTGTGACCTTGATGCTCTCCAATCTAAATTAGATTACCAATCATAATCTACAGGGCACAGAAAGGCTTTTTCTTTTCAACATCACAGTATATCCTGTCTTTCATTGTTGAATGTCCATCTTGTCCACCGAACTGCAAGGTTTATGTAAACAAGAACCACTTTTTTTTCTAAACTTATGATACCTAGAGCTTAGCTAGTTTCCTGGAACAGAATGACCACTCAATAAATACTTGTTGGAAAAACAAAACATGCATATAAAATAGAAATCATGGGGAACTGGGAAGAGGAAACAGGCAAAGTAAGAGCACAAAGCAAGTAAAATTAAAGAACTTGTGAGTTCATTTTATGCAATCTTTTCAATTTCTAGAGGAGAAAACTACAGCTCACCCAGTTATAGGTCACATGACTAGTGTGATGAAACAGACTTTAACATGCATTTTGTGGCCACGTTCTTTTCACTTGCTTTCTAAAACCTGTCAAACTGTGTCTTGAATTTATGGGAAAAATCTTTCCATTTATATAGCTGTGTGCATAGGTTTAAAAATAGGTTAACTTTAGGATATAAAGTTGTTTTTTAGTCATGCATTGCATGTGGCATGGTTTTATGTAAATATATGCATCATATATGCTAACAAAGAAACTATTTGCTCAGAATTTAAAATCCAAATTAGATCCCTTACTTAATTCTGTCTTTGGCTATTATAATACTGTAGATTCTATTAATTTGATGTTTGTATACCTAGGAGTAAAATTAGATAAATTATGGTCAGAATTTCTAAGCAATATATGAAGTAAACTAAATTTAAGAGAGTAAAGGAATTTGTTAAGTATGAGCAGTCAGGAGAAGTCATGTCAAGATAACTGATTTTTAGAGATAACCATAGACTGCAGTATAAGTTTGGAAGGAATCACTTAATTTTGGAATTGTAGGATCTATAATTATAGCATTGTTGTTTTCTGTTTTGTTAAAGTGTGTTAAAATTATGTTTAAGAGAACTAGAGTCATTGGAAAATACTAAATTTTGTTCTGAAAATAAATATCCCCAAATGTAATCATTTATCAGACACCTGTGTCGTCTTGGTGTTGATTTGAGGATGATGTTTTAATTCTTCCCTGTAAGATAAAAATATAAGAGAAATATTTCCTAATTAACAACAGAGCGTGATGCTTTGTTTTGGTTCTGGGCCTCCTGAAGCATCATGAGAAGGCGTAGGGATGCTCAGCCTGAAAAGCAGGAGATGCTGCAGGCAGGACAGCTGGCCTGGAAGAAGTGGGAAAGGTGAGATTGGTTGATTCAGTACATTCTGACCAAGCTGGGGCACTGACTGAGACACGAACACCTGCATTTGCACTGATGTCAACCAAGAGGCACTGTAATAGCTGAAACAAAATAAAACCAGAGACATAAAAATACAGATTGGGATATTTAGCAGACTTACTCTTGGGTACTTATGAGAGGGCCTTGGGAATGCCAGTATTATGGTGTGGACAGTTATATGGTACTAGCAGAAACCTGAGATCTTGAATTTACAGGTTAGGGAAAAGAAAAGGATGAACTGTGGTATTTGTCTTTATGTAAGTATTTCCTTCATGCTGTGTTACTCTCCCCATTCACCCATCCTTTCATCCAGCATCCATTGATAGGTGATCAAACTATCTTTCTAGGCCCTGCTCAAATTTTATCTTTACCAAAATGTTTTGATATGGTTTGGCTGTGTCTGCACCCAAATCTCATCTTGAATTCCCATGTGTTGTGGGAGGGATCTGTGGGAGGTAATTGAATCATGGGGGCAGGTCTTTCTTGTGCTGTTCTCGTGATAGTGAATGTGTTATGAGATCTGATGATTATATAAGGGGGAGTTTCCCTGCACAAGCTTTCTTCCCTTGTCTGCCACCATGTGAGAAGTGCCCTTTCATCTTCTGTCATGATTTGAGGCATCCCCAGCCACGTGGAACTGTAAGTCCATTAAACCTTTTTTTAATTCCCATTCTCAGGTATGCCTTTATCAGCAGCATGAAAACAGACTAATACACTAAATTGGTACCAGTAGAGTGGGGCGCTGCTGAGAAGATACCTGAAAATGTTTAAGTGACTTTGGAACTGGGTAACAGGCAGAGGTTGGAACAGGAAAATGTGGGAAAGTTTGGAACTCCCTAGAGACTTGTTGAATGGCTTTGACCAAAATGCTGATAATGATGTGGACAATGAAATCCAGGCTAAGGTGGTCTCAGATGGAGGTGAGGAACTTGTTGGGAACTGGAGCAAAGGTGACTCTTGTTATCTTTTATCAAAGAGACTAGTGGCATTTTGTTCCTGCCCTAGAGATTTTTGGAACTTTGAATTGGAGGGAAATGATTTAGGTATCTGGCAGAAGAAATTTCTAAGCAGCAAAGCATTAAAGATGTGACTTGGGTGCTGTTAAAGGCATTTAGTTTTAAAAGGGAAACAGAGCATAAAAGTTTGGAAAATTTGCAGCCTGACAATGCAATAAAAAAGAGAATCCCATTTTCTGAGGAGAAGTTGAAGCTGGCTGCAGAAATTTGTATTAGTAAAAAGGAGTCAAATGTTAATCCCCAAGACAATGGAGAAAATGTCTCCAGGGCATATCAGAGGTTGTCTTCACAGCGACCCCTTCCATCACAGGCCTGAAGGTTTAGGAGGAAAAGTGGTTTTGTGGGCTGGGCCCAAGGTCCCTGTGCTGTGTGCAGCCCAGGGACTTGGTGCCCTGTATCCCAGCTGCTCCAGCCATGGCTGAAAGGGGCCAATGTAGAGCTCTGGCCATGGCTTCAGAGGGTCCAAGCACCAAGCCTTGGCAGCTTCCATGTGGTGTTGAGCCTGTAAGTGTATAGAAGTCAAAAACTGAGGTTTGGAAACACCTGCCTAAATTTCAGAAAATGTATGGAAATGCTTGGATGTCCAGGCAGAAGTTTGCTGCAAGGGCAAGGCCCTCATGGAGAACCTCTGCCAGGGCAGTGCGGAAGGGAAATGTGGGGTTGGAGCTGCCACACAGAGTCCCTACTGGAGCACTGCCTAGTGGAGCTGTGAGAAGAGGGCCACTGTCCTCCAGACCCCAGAATGGTAGCTCCACCAACAGCTTGCACCATGTGCCTGGAAAAGCTGCAGACACTTAATGCCAGCTTGTGAAAGAAGCCAGGAGGGGTGCTGTGTCCTGCAAAGCCAAAGGGGCAGAGCTGCCCAAGGCCATTGGAGCTTGCCTCTTTCATCAGCGTGACCTGGATGTGAGACATAGAGTCAAAGGATGTCATTTTGGAGCTTTAAAATTCAACTACTTTGGTGAATTTCAGACTTGCATGGGCACTGTAGGCCCTTTGTTTTGGCCAATTTCTCCCATTTGGAATGGCTGTATTTGCCCAATGCCTGTACCCTCATTGTATCTAGGAAGTAACTAATTTGATTTTGATTTTACAGGCTCATAGGCAGAAGGGACTTGCCTTGTTTTGGATGAGACTTTGGAATGTGGACTTTGAGCTGTTGCTGAAATGATTTAAGACTTTGGGGGACTGTTGGGAAGGTGTGATTGCTTTTGAAATTTGAGGACATGAGATTTGGGAGGGTCCAGTAGTGGAATGATACCTAAATCATTTCCCTCCAATTCAAAGTTCCAAAAATCTCTAGGGCAGGGACAAAATGCCACCAATCTCTTTGATAAAAGATAACAAGAGTCACCTTTACTCCAGTTCCCAACAAGTTCCTCACCTCCAAATCTCATCTTGAATTCCCACATGTTGTGGGAGGGACCCAGTGGGAGGTAATTGAATCATGGGGTCACTTTCCTGAGCCAATCTCATGATAATGAATAAGTCTCATGAGATCTGATGATTATTTAAGGGGAAGTTTCCCTGCACAAGCTCTCTTCTCTTGTCTGCTGCCATGTGAGATGTGCCTTTCACTTTCTGTTATGATTGTGAGACATCCCTAGCCACATGGAACTGTAAGTCCATTAAACCTTTTTTTTTCTTTTCAGTCTCGGGTATGTCTTTATCAGCAGCATGTAAATGGACTAATACAGTCTTCCTTTGTCTCTTAACAAAGTTAATCTCCTATATTTTATTAATCATCTGATGAATAAATATTTGAGTCCATTTTTGTTTCAAGCATATTTCAGAGTCTTTTTTTTTTGCATTAATCTTCAAATAACTTTTAAGTAGGTATTTTTATTATTCCAAGTTTGGGTTCAAGAAAGGTTATATAACTTGCCTGAGGTTATACATTTAGAAAATGCTGAAGCCAAGGTCAAACCCAGGCAATGCCATGCCAGAGCCCACAGTTTTTGCTCTTTCTTGCAATAGGATTTAAGCTAGAGCAGTGTTTCCTTATGTAGGGGCACATACCCTGGTGCATGAGAGGACTTAGGTGGTATATGCAAGGTCATTAAGCAATATTGAATCATATATGAATATTGATCACTTTCCAACCCTTCTGAACACATCAAGGAGAAAGTTTTATTTTGGTCCTGGTCTTGAACAACACTCACATGTGTGGTGTCTTTCTTTGGGGGTAGGGGGAGGTGTGACAGGCAACCCAATCTAGATAACATTTCATAAGGCTTTTTGTTTCCATCGTATGTACTTCACAGTTGTCTCTTATTTATAAAAGCTTCTACTGGTTCTTTATTTATGTTTAATGGTATGAAATATGAATTTTAATAATTTAATGAAAGTTGATTGAAGAAAGATATGAAGTAGGCAATAGTAGGTAAATAATATCAATATGGCAAAATCACGATGATGGCACCCTAAATGACTTATTTGGAGAACACCGGACTGGACAAATTCCTTTAACAATGAAACCTGAAATTACACAAAAGTCCTGGCCAGTGTAAGCAGTGGGTGTTCACATGGTTGTGGGAGGCTAGTTGTGTTTCATGTGATCAGACACTTTAGAAGTGTACCATATTGCATTTTATTTACTAGCTCTGTCTTCCCTGTGTGCTCCTCATGGGGAGGGATGATCTATTCTTTTATTTTTCTAGAATGCCTGACCTTTATTGGTGCCTAGGAAATATTGGCTGAATGAAAATATAAATATATATTTAATGATATTACTTATAGTGGATCATAAGATTATTTGATAAGCATGCCACATGTAGGTACCTTACAATCATTTAAAATATAGTTTTCTTCATAGTTAACTGACATAAATATATCCATATTATTGTTTCAATTTTATGACTGGCAGTACTAGCACACAGAGAAATATTTGACTTAGAATTATAGGGTTTTGGAGCTGGGGGTATCTGAGATTTTGTTGAGTCTCACTAACTTTACTAGTCTACAAGCAGTCAAACTCATATCCAAGGTCATACAGGTCATTAGTGGAGGAGGTGCAACTCATAATAGTTTTTATTATAGGGTTGGTAGTTGTGTGAACAAGTGTATGAATCCTGTGTGAACTCTTACCAGTTGCTGACTGTACTATGATTTAGCCCCTTTTAAAATGAAGTTTTCTAAAAAGGAAATTGGATATTCTAATATCTACTTCATAGGGTTATTAGGAGGACTATGTAAGATTATTAAAGGGCTTAGTATAACCTATTCAGTAATAGTATTTACTATTCAGTAAATAGTAGCCTATAATACAGGTAGTAATACTAGTAATACTACTACTAGTGGTAGCATGGTAATAGTAGAGGTGTAGTAACAGAAATGGTGGTTCATGTAGTAGTGATATAAGTGATATAAGCTTATCCAAGTCTTTCTGACGCCATCATGAAGTTCAGAATAGGGAAGAGACAGCACCAAACTCTGTCTGGAGGGCTTAATAAAAGGAAACAACAAGAACGTGAGATTTGAACTAAAAGTATGAAGGAAGAGTAGAAATCACTTACCTAAATCACTTAACAGGTAAAGCACAGAGAAGGGTTTTCCTGGCTTAGAGATTAGCCCATGCCAAGTGGGCATGTTATGTTTTCTATGGCTGGAAGGAACAATGCATCTGCAGAATATGCAGGAGATCAAACTGTGAAGTTTGATGGGAGTGGACTCACATGTCATGCTAAAGCACGTTGGAATTTTCCTTAAAATTGTGATGAGACATCAAAATATTTTAAGCAGGTTAGTAAGTGGGTCAGATTTGGGTTTTAAAAAGAAAACTCTAGAGGTATTATGATGGATGGATAAGATGAACTAGCTTGGAGACGCAAATGTCTAAGAGAGATACTATTCACCTTTAAGTGCATAGTCCTATTTGATTGATTCTGACATCTGTATGAGAGACTGTACCCTTGATGCAACCTTCCAAGAAAGAGACAGGAATTAAAGAGTTTTATTAAAATGGTAACAACCGTAAATAACTGTCAGCTGCTGATGTGAGTAATGGAAGGAGATCAGTGCTGCAGCAGCTGGTGAGCTTGGGCAGCGAGCGTGATGGCAATCCATGGTTTTTGCTATTTGATGAGAGTTAGTCCCACATATTCCATTCATTTAAATCCATTTCTTTGGAGATGCTGTAAAGTCTCAAAATATTTTCCTTTATAATGAGTTGATTCATCTTAGCTGAATTAAAATGTGAATGTGCAATAAGGAGAACTTTTTTTTTAAGAACCAAGAAAAGGTAAATATTGTCATAAAATGTAAATGTATAACTAATTTAATGACATATCTTTTATCTTTGAATAATAGAAATTTCTTCCAGGGTCACCTTCTTATAGTACATATGTCTAAGCTATGCTTATAGAATAGGAGTAATAAAAGAGAAAATCCTAAACTCAGTGTTTAAAGCAACCCTTAACTGGCATTAAAAAAACAAACAAACCATAAAACCTATTAGGGAATTAGGGTCTGTCACTCACTGAGACTTTAGAAGTCATATGCTTATTTTTTTGCAGTAGTTCAGGCAGTAGTTCCTTTTCTGGCAACTCCATAAAAATAATTCATAGAACCAAAGAATGTTCAAGTTGGGAAGCATTTTGGGGATATCTTGTCCAATGTTTATCTGACAGCATTATTGCAGACATTTTGACCTTTAAATAACCCTCCAGAGAACTAACGTAACTGACACCTTGTGGTTTGCATTAGAGATGTTGATGGGTATAAGGAATATATGGGGCAGTGGTGATTATTTCTTTTTCAGGTCACTTTTTATTGGCATATATTTACTTACTTTTAGATGTTTGTTTCATCATGCCTCACATCATCATTGTGTATCCAAGCTAAGAACTAATCTTTCTGGTCAATAAAGTTTGTGGTGTTTTTCATGGGTTTGCTCATTGTATCAGTAATGATCAAATTTGAATATTGAATGACGTTGAATGACTAAGCAAGTAGGTGACTCCCGAGGAAGCTGCATACTACATAGAGTGCATTAAATACTGAGCTAAATTTTTTTGAATAAATGTTTTGTTTTGCATACCTGTCACAGGGTATCTTAGGGAGCTCTGGCAGAAGGAATAAGATGGTATTTCTAATAAAGGCCTTTAGGAAATGTTTTAGGTGATAAGTTTTAAAAATATTATATCTCGTGCACTTTTCAAAATATGAAAAGAAAGGGACAAACAAGGTACATGCTTCTCAGCTGCTCTTGGGTGAGTGATTCATTTTCTCCCAGTTGCAGGGAGAGGTGCAGTCACCAAAAACGAGGGTTGACTGGGAAGGAAGGAATTTTAAGAAAAATGGATAAAATTTAATCTCTGATCATTGACACAATTATAAATACCAAATTGATTTTTCCCCAGAGAAAAATCTCCCCTTCAGAACTCCTTTTCTTTTCTAAATCAGTTAGAAATATAACTTTAAATGAAATTAAAGCTCTAACATTTGCCATAGAAACTGTCTCCAAGTTATAAATTGAATTCCAACTGATTAGAAATGAACTATATATTTTGTCTTTATATTTGTGATACAGATAATCAAATTATAGTATTTGATAGAGATCAGGGAGTTTATTACCTGTTATGTAAAAGTTCAGCATTTAGCACCAATATGCAAATAAGCAGTGCAAAAAAATTCTTATGTTTGTGATATTGAAAAATAAGCCAATATGTGGGGTGAGCAGATATGATGTATTTAGTGTCTCTGAGGGAAACTAACACATAGCATCCCTCTTGGCTGCCCTGATTCTAAACACGTTAAGATATAAAGCAAGGGAGTGAGGGAGAACCTTATTGCTGTGGGAGGCTGGGGTGGATCATGTGACCCTAGGTCTGTTAGACAAGTGGGTCTATTGAAGAACCCCATAATTAGTCAGGATCTTCCCACTTGGGCACAGGATGCTGAGCGGTAGGCTCCTATCCCTGGAGACGCTGCAGAGAAAGTCTGCTCACTGAAAGTTACCTTTTCTATGCCTAAATTTTGACTTCTTTCTATGATTACATTTTTGCGAGTTCTGCCTAGAAGTGAAAATTCTACATTGAAGGGGGATGTGCTGATTTACCTCAATATAAGTAGTGTTTACAGCGCACGTATCTCATTCGCCTATTTATTCACTCTCATTGGACAAATCTTGATTAAACACCAAGAACATTGCAGGCCCTGTGTGAGGCAATGGAGAGGAGAGAGTAGAGGGGAAGATAGACACCAATTTCTTCTCCCACAGCTAAAGCTTAGTGAGTGAGACTAACATTTAAACATGAAAAATGCTTCTGAGAATAAGTGACATTCAGCCTGAACCCTGAGAACTGACCTAGGAAGGGTGAGTGAGTGGAGAGAGTAAAGGATCCAGGCAAAGAAAACTCCAGGAACCAAGTCTCGAGACAGGACAGACTGAGCAGCCAGCGCTTCCGTGGCTGAAATGTTTTGTTTTAGTTCATCTGTGGTTCACTCTGAACAAATCTTTACATTTATTTAAATCATTAATTGCAGACTATGTATTGGGTACAGTGTACACTGCTCAGGTGATGGGTGCACTAAAATCTCAGGAATCACCATTAAAGAACGTAGCAATGTAACAAAAAACCCCCTCTACCCCAAAACTATTGGAATTAAAAAAATGAATCTTTAATTGCAGAATAATTTGATTTCTATATTTGCATTATTTTAAAACCATATTTACAAAAAATTCATTCTATGTGTTATTGGCTTTAATGTTTATTAAAGGTCATGTTATTCTAAGCCTTCTCTCTTTTTTTAAATTTCTTTGCTTTGTTTTGTCTGTAGTTTGCTTCAAGCAAAATTTTTCCTACAGGAAGTTTACATGAAATATGCAAGAACCTTTTAATGATTTTTTTCTTAGAATTATGTCTTAATTAAAAAAAATTACTACTACTACTGCTACTTCTACTACTACTAGTACTTCTACTACTAAAATCTCACCAGAAACGTCCTCTTTGTCTTATTCTCTTTTATTTCTTTTGCTTGGTATAAAGTATAACCTTCCCATTTGCAGACTCAAGTCTTCCTTTAGTGCAAGATTTTTCTTCTGTTATGTTTTTATTGATTTATTCTATTTGTTGTTATCTTTTCTTCAGAAAGAGAAGTAATCCGCCACATCCTCCAGATAGGCATCTTATACCTCATATACCTCCTCACACCAGTCTTTGTTCTTCTTCGTTTCTTTTTTTAGTGGCTTAAAATAACATGCATTTGTTCTCTTACAGTTCTGGAAGTCAGAAGTCCTAAAATCAGGGTGTCGGCAGGGCTGCCTTCCTTCTGGAGGTGCTGGGGGGAATCCTTATCTTTTTCAGCTTCTAGAGGCCACTGGCATTCCATGACTCGTGGTCCCTTCCTCCATCATCAAAGCCAAAAGTGTAGCAATTTCCTCTCTTACATCCCTGGCCACATCCTCACTCTAACGCCCTTTCTCAAACTCTCAAGTCTTTGTTCTTTTTCCCTCCCTTTGGGAGGATTCTTCAAGTGTCTCCTAAATTGCCAAATTCATTTTCTTGCTTGGTCAGATCTACTGTTTTTTGTTCTAATATTGATTTTAAAACTTGGTTATATTTTAGATTCCTTATAATCTTTTGTTAATCCATCCTGCTCTTAAATTTCTGTCTCCATCTCAGTCTACTATCAACTCAACTCTATTTTATGGACACTATAGTGCAGTGGTTAAGGGTGTACAGTGTAGATCCAGGCTGCATGGGCTGCATTAAGGCCCTGCCACTTGCTAGCTGTGTGGCTGGGCAAAATATGTGGAATCTGTGCCTCAGGTTCCTCATCTGTGAAATGGGAACAAGAAAATGCCTGTCTCATAGAGCTGCTGTGAGACTAAGAGTCAATTCATTTACCATAGCTAGTAGTCAGTAACTTAGTTTCTAATTAACCCATAATCTATATTTTTCTAAATTATTCAGAATAATTATTTAAAATTTCATCCAGCTGTTGTTGCATGTATCAGTATGTGTGTATATATGTCCTGTGTGTGTTTTGTTACTTATCTTTTAAGACATCAAGTTTTACTCAGTCTTAATATTTTAAAATTCTTAATTCTTTCCATAATCAATTTGGTTGGCCTTGAACATATCTTCTCAGTTATTAAATGGATAGACTGATTGGCATGTATTTCCTTTAGTCAATTTTCTGGGGGTGGGGGGTGCAGATTTATTTAGTATAATCTACTAAAGGACAGAGTGCTTGGTCATGGGCCTTTTAATAAGGTGAAGCTTAAGGTTGGCTCATCAGAAGCCATCTATACTTTTTCCTTTTCTGGGATAAGGCATGACAAATGGCAATCCAGCTGGTATTGCCCCACAGCTCTTCCAGCTTCAGCTCCTAGCACTTAGTCCTTCACCCAGCAGTTCTATGCATCACTCCCCAATATCTTCACCTCAGCTACATCGTATTGCCGGGGGCTGTTGTCTTAGAGAGACAAGAATTAATGGGGCATGAAATAAATCTTGTCATTCAGAAAGTAGCACTCACGTGCTTCTTTCTCAGTGAGCTGAGCAGTACTCAAGTAGCTTTTCACCTTATTAAAACAAAATCTGTCTGTGAGCTGCGAGTTGTAGTGGGTGAAGATGGAAATCCTCAACTCTCACATTTTGCGTCTTTTTGTCCTCTTGAACAGAAGGTATCAGATGGTGGTTAAGGATTCACAATACAGACTGACATAGACCTGGTTCAAATTCTAGCTGATTGGTGGATATTCCAGGTTAAAACAGTTAATCTCTTTGAGCTAAAGTTTCTTCATCCATAACAAATGGATGTAAAAAAATTAAAGGGTCTCCTCCATGTTCATGTAAGGTTTTAAATTAGAAAATGTTCAATAAATGGCAGCTATTATCAGCCTGGAAACATCCCTTTCTTTTCATCAGCTCACAGCACAACTTTGTCTTTTGCCCAAGTGTCGGGCTCAAGACCTAGCCCTCAGTTCTTGTAGAAAGTTGTGATTGTTGAGAGATGCTCACAGAGTTGTCAGTCGTCGGATAGCAGAGAGTTTGGTGGGGTGTTCAGGGCTGATACAGTCAGCTGAGTTTGGGACTGAGACACACAAATCCTCTGATAACCAAAATTCTCTAACTTCTAGAAATGATTGAGGACTCTGCCAGACAAGCTATCCCCAGGACTGCAGGACTTGATGGCTTTCTCTTCTGCCCCTGCTCTGGCAGGGACAAGTGCCTACTGTTGGCAATCTACATTTCCATTATTCCTAAGCACTAGCACTTTCTGGAAAGCAGACATCTCCCTGAATGGAGGGACCCAGAGTTTCAGGCCTCCATCCCCTTATGACCCCAGACCTGGAGACATATTCTTCATCTGGAATGTCTTCACTGATCCTTGAGGTCCTCAGACAGAAAGGGGCTTATTCTTTCAACACTCCTGTCCCTCCCCTTTTAAAAGCCAGAACTTGATTATCCCTAGTGGTATTCACACTTATAACATTTAAAAAATCAATCTCATTGACTACACTGGGAGCCTTTTCTTATATAGCATCTTACTTCCCGTTAAAAAAAAAAAAACACCTCATATCACCTTCACCTAATACTTTTCATACATCATAGACAGAGCGAATCCCCAAAATAGCTCTATTATTCCTCTCTGTAAAGTAGATACGTAGCTGGGAATTCATTTTAAAGAGGACAGTTGATTACATTTATATAATAACTATTACCCTTTGTCCTGCCAGTTTGCCAAAGGGTTTCATCTAAACTTCAGTTTAGAAAGCTCCTGTGGATCCCAGCAGATCATCCTCTGGTACTTTCAGTATTGTTGAAACTTTATATTTCTTTGTGTTTTCATGAGGGTGAATCGAGAATCACTAGCCTTCCAATATCTGATCTCAGATTCCCCTGTTCACATTTATGAAATGGGTAATTTTTCTTATTTGAATGGAAAAAACTTCAATTTATGTAAAGGTTTATAAGAATCTTGAAGACTAACAATAATTCTTTGTAATCTTCTTTTTAACCTTCTTTTTCAGCTGAATTTTATCCTGTTTCTGAATACGGTTAGAGTTCTAGCTACCAAAATCTGGGAGACCAATGCAGTTGGGCATGACACAAGGAAGCAATACAGGTAATTTCAGGGCAGGCATCTATCAGAGGAAATATTTTGGTTACTATTTCTTTCCTTTTTTTTTGAGACAGAGTCTTGCTGTGTTGCCCAGGTTGGAGTGCAATGGTACAATCTCGGCTCACTGCAACCTCCGCCTCCCGGGTACAAGCAATTCTCATGCCTCAGCCTCCCAAGTAGCTGGGATTACAGGTGTGCGCCATCATGCCCAGTTAATTTTCGTATTTTTAGTAGAGACGAGGTTTTGCCCTGTTGGCCAGGCTGGTCTCAAACTCCTGACCTCAGGTGATCCACTTGCCTTGGCCTCCCAAAGTGCTGGGGTTACAGGTATGAGCCACCGTGCCCTGCCTTTGGTTACTGTTTCAAGTAAAGAACAGATATAAAGAGATTTGAAATATCTTTAAGAGATTAAGTTTATGAATGTATATTTATTTTGTGATTTATCAGAAAAGCATATATATATTAAGAAAACATAAGTAACCCCAAAAGCTACCCCTTGTGCTTAAATTCTAAGTATATTTTAAAATCTGTTTTTAGCAGATTGGGATGTTCCCATCAACTATATATGAACTCCCAGAAAATATCTTGATGATCTTGGCAGACAATTTTATTTGCATTCTACAAATATGTCATAATTGAAAAGATCAAGTGGATTTGCTGTATTGTTTCTAATCTTTACATCAAATTGTCTCTCACTAAATATGCAAATGTATTGATTGAGAGAGGTCCATTCTTCAGCCTTGCATGAAGAAAAGGACAAATCGAGTGTTCATGATTATTATCAAACTATCTTAAGGTTGTGTGCATTTCACATAATGATCATTTTGGAAATTTTGAATATTAGTGGCATCTATCCAACTGGACACATACATCTAGTAGTCAGGTAGATGTGGATTTGCCTTTATAATCTCCAGTTAACTATTTATTTCTGTCTCAGATTGTTATGAAATGCTATCTCAGACACAGAGAGGAAAAACATCATCGTCAGCATTTTGATCTCTCACAAATCTTCCATAAGTCCTCGTTGATTTAGTCCTCTCCACCATTTAGGTAGTTATTGTGGGATCTGGCCAGCAGCCTGCAATGCAACGGGGCTCTCTCTTTGTTCCCAGGCGGATCGGCAGGTCGAGAAATAATAGACACACACAAGATAGTGAAAGCTGGGTCGAGGGGGGTCACCGCCTTCTGGTCCCACAGTGCCAACAATGCACTGGATATACCAGTATTTATTATTAAGTTTAGTGAGGGTGGGGGTAGGTTAGTGAGGGATTTAGGGTCATTTGATTATGAGGTGAGATGGTCACATGGGGATGAAGTAATTCTTCAACATAACATCTGTATGCAGAAGTACAGTATACAGAGATAAGAATTTACAATATAGTGTGTGCATCAGTAATTTCTAACAGAGCCTTAAAACAGAAACACAGTCTTTCCATAACCTATGATTAAAAAGATATTAATCAGCAGCAACAGTTGCAGCAAAAGCTGGTTACAAACAATCCATAGAAACAGGACGTGAAGCTAGACAATTGGTTAGACCAGAAATTCTCAGAAGGGAGTATGCCTTAACCCTAAAGAGGCCTAGAAGAGCCGTGGCAAGATGAGGGCATTTATAGCCCTATCTTATCCAAATGGACAGGCGCCCCTCATGCGTCCATTTATAGGCTCTCCGCAAGGGTCGCATTCCACTCCCAGAGCTATGAACATCTGCTTTTCTGGGATAGGAATCTTGGTGATGTGAAACCTCCCTGACTGCATGTCCATTCATAGGCTCTCTGCAGGGGGAAGCACATCACGTGCTGTTGGCTCATTCTGGCAGTCCAACCTGGCGTTATCTTTACACAATCCTGCATGCAACTTTGTATTTACAATAATCAGGAACATTTCATCTTTTATTCCGTAGCAATAGTTTCAGGGGGTCTCCCTACAGGTAGTATTTACTGTTGAGCTGCAAAGACTACAGGTATGACCTGCAGGATTCACAGTATCCTATGCCCATAGGATGCACAGTATTAACAAATCAGCAGCTTCTAGTGCCAGTTATTTTTAATATGCTGTCAGTGGTAGTATTATACATTGTGCATGAGTTTATGGTGAAAGGTCATGCTATACTAATATAGCTTGTCTCTCACGTCACATCCCATCTGAGAAGACATAGGCCAAAGGATAGAATAATAAAAAATGTAAATAACTTTTCACTCTTCTTCATAAAGTGGAAGAGTGTAGTGGTGTTTAGAAGCTACTTACTTCTCTAGTTCTGAACAAAGCTGCTTATTTCTATAGTTCTGAATGACATGAACTAATACTTTTAGTAAAGTAAATTTTGGAGGTAACAAAGTGTGGACTATCTTTAAAAATGGATGGAATAGACAATATTTTGAATTAATTCATGGAGGATTATTTCCCAGAACAATTGAAGAGAATAATTTATCAAGGATTGAAATAATCAACTACTCAGAATTCAGAATAACTTTGAAATAATCTGGTGCCCAGAAGATTTCAAGTATGAAATTGTTAATTAGAACAGTTTAGACTAATAGAAGTCAGAAAAAGTATTTTTCAGCCAAATACATTTTTTTAATGGCTGAAACATATTTAATATCCTTAATTCTGTCCAAAGTTAAGTCACAGATAAAAATGTAGTGAAGAGTGACTCTTTTTTCAGAGAAAAATGTGGGAACCTACTTGACACCAATTTGAGAATTCAGTTCCATATTCTGTTTCTGAGGCCTTAGATTTTCAAGTTTAAATAGCATCTCACTTTTTAAATAGGCTTAGGAAAATTAAATCTGTATCCCTGTCTCAGTGACATTCCTACAATGAGGGTTGAGTATTTAAATTTATATCAGCTAATTTTTGTACTTTTAAACTTATCTTCCATTCTGTTATCACCTTTGTCTAACAAATGTTCAAATATTCTTGCTAAAATAAAACAATATAAAATTTCCAGATGATGGCATCTAAAACAGTTACAGAGCATGTTTCCATGCATACTACTATGAAAAACTGAAAACACCTTTCAGAGCTGAGATAATCTCTCCAGGTGAATGTGTGCTCACACACAAATAAGAAAGACTTCTGAAAAGTACATAAAATCCCTTAGTTGGCATGGTGGTTTAAAATGGAAATGAGTTAATTAATCAGTTCTTAAAATAACTTTTTATCTTGAGATAATTGTAGATTCACATACAGTTGCAAAAATAACACAGAGAGATTCCATATATCCTTTAACCAGTTTCCCTCAATGGTGGCATAGTGTCTAACTATAGTTTACAATCATTTACCCTAAAACAAAATTGTGTGAATAAAATTCAATCATCTATTAGATTTAATAACATGGATAATACATTTTTTTCCTTTTAAATTACAACTCACTTCATAAAGCAAGAAGAGGTTTCCAGGCCTGGAAAAACAGATACGAAAAAATGCAAGATTCAGTGAAAAAGCATACTTGAATGTTTTGACTAATTTCACTCCCCATTTAATGTCAGACAAAACTCATATTTAATGTTTATTATTTTTATAATAAATCCAACCAGTATTTATTACATAGCATGAGAGTAAAGAGGAGAGGTTTTAAGGCTGCATCCATCACTTACTGCATCACATTGAATGGATACTTTCTCTCTGTGAGCCTCTATCCTCTCTTGGCAATGGGATAATAGTAGCTCTCTCCCATGGTTGTTAGAATAAAATGAAGCAACCAGCATGGGATGTAACAGGAGCATGGTGCTTAATGGCCAGTAGCGTCATTTGCTGAGTGCCCTTCTTGAACCCTCAATTTAGGTGGGGATGGGTAGAGACAGAGAAAGTGGGAGAGATAGATATTATGATTGATTTAATTAAATAAAATGGGGAAAGTACCAACAGAGATGCCCGTACAAAGTGCTATGTATACAGAAAAGAGGGAAGGATTAATTCAAGGCCATGGGGATCAATCAAGAAAGGCTTAAGAGCAATAGTGGTTTTTTAAAGCTAAATTGATTCTTAAAAGAAAATCAGAGATTTTCTAGAGCTGCTCACCTGGAGAGACATCACCTAGGGAGAGAGAGCACAGAATTAGGAATCTATTTTCTAAACAGGACACTGAGTCCTAAAACCACCTGACTTCTTTGCATTCCTCTCATGGCTTTGCCCTTGGACACAGTGCACACCATGTTTCCAGCAAACCAGAAGACCGCTATCAGTTGGTACATTCCTGAATCATCTTATTGGACAGCTGTGCATTTTCAGAGAGCCAGGGCATAAAAACGTACAATGTGCATGGGTGACCATATGGATGCTGAAAAAAATCAGTGCCCAGGATTGCTACATGATTTGAATAGAGAGTAAAAGTCCATTTTAAGTGAACAGCCAGACCCATGACCCATGTACACATTTGCCTGGCATATGCAAACTAGCAAAGCTCATCAATATTCACAGGGCTATAATTAGTTACATTCCACTGGACAGAATTTGTATTTCTATGGGCAGGAATTATTTGCATTACTGTGGTAGGCATATTTCTATATTGGCCCCCAAGATTCCTGCCTGTGGGTGTATAAGCCTTGTAAAATCCTGCTCCCCCAATACCCTTCACCTTGAGTGTGGGTAAGACCTGTGATGGGGTAGCCTTTCCATTGGTTAGTTTACTTTATATGACAAAGATGTTAGGATAGTCATTCCTGTGATTATGATGTGTTATATAAGATTCTATCCTGTGAGCTTGGAGAGAGATTCTCCTACTGGCTTTGAGGAAGCAATCTGACGTGTTGTGAGGGCCTGTAGCTAGAACCTGAGAAAAGCCTGCTGGTATTGAGTGACCACTGGTTGACAGCCAACAAATAGCCCCGCAACTGCAAGAATCTGAGATTTTTCAAGCAACCTGAATGAATTTAGAAATGAACCCTGAGGCCCAGATAAGAATGCAGCCAACACTTTAATTTTAGCCTTGAGAGACTGTGGGCCAGGGGCCCAGGGTATGTGCCTGGACTCCTAGCCTATAGAAACTGAGAGAGAACAAATGAGTATTGTTTTAAACCACCAAATTCATACTACTTTGTTATACAATAGAAAATGAATATAATTATTACCTGTTTTTAATAAACTAACTTCTATCTCCATGGAGTTATAAAAAAGCTTAGTCCTAGAAAAAGAGGGAGAAAACCCAGATGGCTGAGCCTGCAGGATACCTACTACATTGTGGTTGCCTAAAGCAACTTTTCCTTATTCTGCATTGAACCAAACTGTCCCCAATGTTTACATTTGTGATAATTTCACAATGTGCTACACTGGTGTATTTTTTGTTTTAACTTAATTTTGGGCTCCTAGTCATACACAGTAGGAAAAATCAGTAGCTTGATTTTGAGAACAGTCTCTGGGAGGATTTACCCTTTCATCTTAAAGGAGGAAATATAATTTTTGTTTCAGAGTGATGTTAGACAAGACTTCTTTCAAGGTTTTGCAAGTGAGTTAATTCTGTCCCCTTTTATCTGATTAGGCTGAACTAAAATGCCATGAAGGCACTCAGTATCCTGCCCACATAGGCAGTAATGGAAAGAGGGCACTCACCATCAGGATTCAGGAGAACAAACACATCCCAGGGAGCCCTGACAGTTGAAAAGACTGGTTAGGTCAGAGGAACCCACTGTTTATCAGGGATCTTGCCTCGCATGGAACAGACTTAAGGTAGAATCTTCATATTGAATAGGCTGTAGGTAACTCAAAGTATGAAGTGTGAGGACCAGGAGCAGCACAAGAGAAAGCCCATGGGCTGCAGGGAAGCTCTGAATGTGAGGATGAGTGGGTGGAGCAGATGGTTCAGGCACTAGTGAGAGATAAGACAGGCAGAGGACAATGAGGTGGAGGAAATGTACAACTCCATGTACATCTACATTAGGCATTTCAATATGATTTCAACATGATTTTATGGGACATTTTAGCTCCTATTGTCAAGAGGGTTATGATAGGAAAGTGTATGTACCTGGAAGACGATTCCCAGTAAAGCCTGAGAATATTATAGCTCATATGGACTTCTAGGCCCTATTTCCTCATTTTGGAGATAAAACTAAATCACACTCACATAGGTAGTTAACATCAAGTATAGAACCTGAATCAAGATCTCTGTAGCCTTAGTCTAGTGTGATCTCTACTCACTCACACAGCTTATTTCCAAGAAGAAAAACAGATAAACAAATAAAGCAGCTGGAGGAAAGACTAGTGAGAAAGGAAGAGGGTCAATTGTTTGAGATTATTAGAGTGTAAATAATTCACAGAGAAAGGGAGATATTTGCAATAAGTATGAAAGAAGAAGCCAGATTTGGCAATTTCTTGGATAAAAAGTATAACCTCACCCACTCCAGGAAAACCTCCCAGAAAATAGTATGCTTGAGGGTGCTAGCTATCTATTGCTGCAAAAGGAATGACCACAAACCTAGTGGCTTAAAACAACTCCCTTGCTATTTCTCAGTTTCTGTAGGTCAGAAATCTGGGTATGGATCCCTTTTTTCAGGATCTCTTACCAGGCTGCAATTGATTTGTCAGCTGGGGCTGTGGTCTTATCTTAAGGTTGGACTGGGGAAGAATCTACTTCTAAGTTCATGTGATTGTTGGTAGGATTCAGTTACTTGCTGGCTGTTGTCCAGATGCCACCTTTCCTTGCCACATGGGCCTCTCAGTATAGCAGCTCACAACATGGTGGCTTGCTTCATCAAACCAAGCAAGAGAGCCAGTCTACTAGTGAGATGAAAGTTACAGCCTTAAGCAATGTAATCTCAGAAGTGGGACGCTGTCATCTTTGCCATAATCTACTGGTTAGACACAAGTTCCAGGTCTTGCCTGCATTAGAAGGAAAGGATAAAACAGGGGCATAAATAGCAGGAGGGGGGATCATGGAGGCCCACTTAGAATAACCATCATATTGGAAAGCCTGGAATTCTTCCAAATACTTAAGAAAACTTGTAGAAAGAGGCAGTTAAGGAGAATGATGAAACTATATCAAACTACTTGGTTTGCCAAAAAAACAGACAAAATAGACCTAAAGGCACTTTGAGACAGAGTATTTGGCAGAGAATATTCAGAGAAGGCAAGATGAACTGACCACATATGGCTCATAGAAAAATATAAAATGTCTCCCAAAATAAGCATCATCAGTGAAAAATGGAGATACAAATGTAAGAGGAAAAAAGGGAGTAATTGATTTTAAAATGAACAAAATAAGCTAAACTACTTCTATGGAAGTAAAGGCAGTTAATCTGGATGGAAGTAATACTTCTTTAAGTCTCAAAAATAGAAGTTAAAGGAAACTTAGGACAGAAAAAAGGCATTTTACAACTTTATGTAAATAGATTCCTTTAAGCAAGAAGAGTGGAAATAAGACTGGAGAGATTTAGGGGCTAGCAATTATAGGGAGTGAGAATAAACTACCTGATTTAGTATGTAAGTGACAGAAAGAGGAGGGAAGGGAAAAAACTAGTAGAAGCAGTGGGATCCAAAGAGATAGAGAAAGGTCAGCCCAAGCCTGGGCAACATGGCGAGACCCCGTCTCTACAAAAAAATTAAAAAAATAGGCATGTTGGCAAGGACCTGCAGTCACAGCTACTTGGAAGGCTGAGACAGGAGGATTGCTTGAGCTCGGGAGGTCGATGCTGCAGTAAGCTGTGATCACACCACTGTACGCCAGCCTGGGAGACAGAGTGAAACCCTGTCTCAAGAAAAGATAAAAAGAAAGGGTCAGCCCCACCCCCATTAGCTCTGCTAAGTTTTTTTTTTTCCTCCAGCACGCTGTCTCTACTGAAAGGCACTCTAGTTAATGAATGAAAAGGCTTGTTGTTCTCCTTTAGGAAACTGGCCAAATCGACACTGGTCCTCATCCTGGTCTTTGGAGTGCATTACATCGTGTTCGTATGCCTGCCTCACTCCTTCACTGGGCTTGGGTGGGAGATCCGCATGCACTGTGAGCTCTTCTTCAACTCCTTTCAGGTAAAGGGTGCTGCCTAGTCATCTGATTCTTGTAATTTGCAGTTTTTTTTTCTTTTTGGTCCCTTGCAACCTTTTTCTCTGCCCTCTCTCTGGCTTTGATGCACCTGTCTGGGGAGTCGGGGGTGGCAGAAAGGTCAATATTCTATAGTGCCTGTGCTTTTCTGTCCTATAGAGGTCAGGTTAATCCTCTGCTCGCAGCAGGAGCAGTTCTGGAGCTGTTCCTCACACAAAAAAGCCTGGACAGAGAGATAAGGAAACATCTTGTAAAATATGTAACACCTATAAGCATGAGGACCTCTGCTTGTGTGTATGGAAGATAAATAAAAGTAAAAGAAGGTGAAGGCAGGAAAGAGCAAAAAGGAGTGGGGAGGGGAGACAAAACCGAGGAAGAAGTTGCTGGCACACATTTTATCTCATTTAAAGCTGTAATTACCATCATCTCTCACATGGATTACTCTTCGTCCTGCTTACTCATTTGCTAGTCCACATATCATAGTCTGGAGAATCTTAAGAATATACATTTGATCATGTCATATACTTGCCAGAAATACCCGAAGCTTTCCAGTTGCAGTCAGACTAAAACTCACATGCCATTGTTTGGCATACACAGCCCTGCATGTCGTGGAGCCTGTCTGCCTCTCACCCTGTATCATACCAGCCTCCATGTAGCTCATTAAGTTAGGGCACAGTATTGCTTCCATACGTTCTGTTGCTTAAGTTCACCTCTGCCTCCAGGGCTCACACTTGTACTCCCTTTGCCTGGACTGCTTTTTCCCCAAATATTTACACAGCTGGCTACTTGTTCTTGTCACTCAAACCCACTTGAATATCACTCTCAGAGATACTTTGTTGAGTTCCTCATCTAATATATCCACTACATTACTCTTTTTAAAATCACTCATTTCTTTTCTTGCATAACCCTTATCATTTTCACTTTTCTCATGTGCTATTTGTTTATATTTTATCCATGTCTCTTCCTTTCTAGAACAGGGAACTTGTCTGTTTTGTTTACATTGTTTATCCCTGCCCTTGTCATGCTGAACAGCTACCACAGTGCATAAGCTCAATAAATATTTTTGAATGAACGAAATAAAAGGTTTCTTTGTATTCTTACCATATAATACTTTATGTTTGTAGTTTTCAGCATTTACAGCTTATAACTTCCTCTTACCAAGCAGAGGATAGGTATCATGTGATCCATGGGTCACAACATAAATGAAACTAATAGGATAGAAACCTATTCCTTGTGTATCTTGGAGTGTTTTATTTAGTGACTTATTTGGTTCAGCTGACACCAAGGAAAGACGTCAAACAAATTTAATGTAAACATAAGGATTTGGAAACACTAGGAGAGAATAGTTTGTATGTAATTCTCTGAAGGAATCATAAAAAACAATTTTTGGACGTACACATTTTGGCACAAGATGCTTTAGTGCTGTGAGTTTCGTGAGTTGGCAGTGGGCTAACTTTCTCTTTTGTCTGCAGGGTTTCTTTGTGTCTATCATCTACTGCTACTGCAATGGAGAGGTAGGTTTGTAGGAACCTTGGACAGGTCTCACTTCAGCTTGTAAATGGCCATCACAATGTATCCTGAATCTCTTTAGAATTTCCAGGATTTCCAGGATGGAACGGGTTATGATTATTAAAATAATTTTAATCATAAATTATTTTGGAAAAGAAATAATTAGTGTAAATAACCTAAAGTCTTCCTCTTCTAGCACTTTTAAATGTGAACTCATCTGTACACTCTGATATTAAAAAGCAACTTGTTGGAATACAAACCGACACTTGGATGGACAGTGAACATCATATTCCAGTTAAACTTCTATTCCATTTCAAGTTCTGTACAAAACTCAAATAAAAGTTTCCTTGGGACAAATTCATTCAAATATTTTGATGTTTTTTGAACTATAAGATGATGATGGGACAATTTCAGTTCATTTAGGAGTTGGCTGGAGAGAAGTAACTACACTAGATAATAATACATTTTACCTTGTAACTTTTAATATGCCCTGCTGTTGGATGAGCTGCCGTGTTTCTTCTCTCAAATTTTAAGCTTGCTGCAGGCCCCAGAAGTTCATGGATACTTTTATTGTGGTAGACCAGCTGATGCTTCTGACCATGTTTAGGGTTTGCACATTGTGGCATGCTAGTCCAGTGCTTGCAGAAAGAGCTCAAATTAATTTCCTGACTTACTTTTGTATTGTTCTTACCTTATTTTGCAGGAGGGGTAAGTAGGTCAGTTTAAGAGTTAAAGAAAGAAGAAAGAAACCCAAAAAGCACTCAACAGTCAAAGATGGGTTTATTTTGGAGAATAAACCTGGGAGGGGCTTCTGGCCAAGTTAGGTCAGAGAGCCTTCTGTCTTACAGACTAAGAGTTTTTAAGGGTTCAGGGCGGGAGAGCTTATCACAGGCTTGGACTGCTTCTGTGTCTCTTTGTCTTGCTTATCTGGGAGGGAGAATTTTTGTATCTTTTCCCATACATCTTCCTGCAGCTGCAGGCACAGCCCATCCTACCCCCTGCCCCCCGAGTCTGCTTTTAGCTTCCGTATCTCGGTGCACCTAAAGGGAAAGGAATGTGCTTATTAGGACCCACTGTTTTACTGGGGTCCATTGTAGACTGTGAAGTTTGGTGGTTACCCAGGAGACTTTCTCCACTTCCTCTGTGCCTGAGCTGTCTTATGAGTGTTTTACTGTCTGCTCTTTCTGGCTGCTTGTTGTTAGAAGGGAAGTGATTTCCTCAAAATGCATGAGGTTAGAAAGGGAGCTGGACTTAAAGTGGTGGCGTTTGTCCAAGATGATGGTGCTTCTGCTCTGTCAGTCAGGTGTTGATTTTTTTTGCCAAGATGAACAGATAGAAGTTTGTTGTTTCAGGTGACATCAGCATACCAGGTTTCCACTGCTTCCCATGGAACTTCCAAATAAACTTTCTTCTGAAAAGTGGCAATTGAAGTAGAAATGAATCTTCAGTAGTAGGAATGGAAATAAGAGCCCCACCCTATTAAGAATGCATTTGCAGTGCCTGATTTTCTATCCACGAGCCTTCTTTTCTCACTCTGACTCCTTCAGGCTGCTGATGCAGATTGATAGCATGACAGTTACATTTCAGATTGAGTACCTTCTACGCCATTCCTCAGCCTCAGCTGGTGCCAAAGATATCAGCAATTTAAGTGGTGAAAACAGATTTTATTCAGTAATTACTGACAGTAGGGGAAAGAGCTGAGCCCGATTCCACTTCACACAGAGGTGATTTGGGCATTTTAAAGGGAGAATGAGGGAGGTGGAGTGTAAGGGCTCAGTAGAGTCAAAGAAGTGAAAAAATGTTTGGTCCGTATAAACACGTTTAGGCCAGCTGTACTAGCAAGCAGGCAGTTATTTAAGATAGAATTCTATCTTCCCACAGAGACTGGGAGACAAGAGCCCTTATCCCTCTTGATTTTTATATTTTGAAGGGATGGCTCTCAGGTCCTTGACAGAGATGCTTCTGAGTTAGAAGAGCTGCATATTTACAATTGTGAACCCTTTTTAGTAAATGCCCTAAGAAAGGGGAGTCATGGGCCTATCATCAGGTGTGTGCTGGCTAGAGCAAATAGTAAATTCTCCAGGCAGCACTGAGCTTTCTCAGGCAGGCACTATCAATGGCTGAGATCATCCTAGGGACACCACCTTGTGCTGCTAGAACCATGCTTGAGTTTGGGCAGGTCTCAGTGCAGGGGTTCCAATGGGCTTGTCATGTGCCAAGCGAGAGTGCTGAAGTTCTCACTGGCACTGTTTATCTTGAGTTTCTCTTCCAACCCAGAATCTCCTTTTTTCCTCTCCCATATGTCAGATATTTCTATTGGCTGCATTTAAGCTTCTATTTAAATTCTGATCTTGGACAAGTCCCTTTACCTCTCTTTAAGCTTCGATTTGCTCACCTCCAAAACTAACACCTATCTCAAAGGTTTTCTGAGGTTGAGAGAAAATACATAGATAAAGTCCCTGGCACATAGAGGAACCTCAATCAATGATTTTTGCTGTCATTGAAATCAAGGCAAACATCCTTGTAACAAGGCTGCAGGGTCTCCTTTAGGATTTCTCATGCACAACATGTTTCTCATGGCTTAGGTTCAGGCAGAGGTGAAGAAGATGTGGAGTCGGTGGAATCTCTCCGTGGACTGGAAAAGGACACCGCCATGTGGCAGCCGCAGATGCGGCTCAGTGCTCACCACCGTGACGCACAGCACCAGCAGCCAGTCACAGGTGGCGGCCAGCACGCGCATGGTGCTTATCTCTGGCAAAGCTGCCAAGATTGCCAGCAGACAGCCTGACAGCCACATCACTTTACCTGGCTATGTCTGGAGTAACTCAGAGCAGGACTGCCTGCCACACTCTTTCCATGAGGAGACCAAGGAAGATAGTGGGAGGCAGGGAGATGATATTCTGATGGAGAAGTCTTCCAGGCCTATCGAATCTAACCCAGACACTGAAGGATGCCAAGGAGAAACTGAGGATGTTCTCTGAATGGACACTTGTGGCTGACTTTCATGGGCTGGTCCAATGGCTGGTTGTGTGAGAGGGTTTGGCTGATATTCCCTATGTTCAAAGGCTAAAAATTCAGAGTTAAGGTGTTACTTAATAAAAGTTTTTAGGCTCCATGAATTGGCTCCTGTAAATACTAAAGACATGAAAAGGCAAGTGTCAATGGAGTGGTTTATTACCTTCTATTGGCATCAAGTTTTCCTCTAAATTAATGTATGGTATTTGCTCTATGATTGTTCATTTTTTTCTGCTACTTTTGGGTAGAAAAAAGATGCAATTGCTTGGCTGTAGCTTTCTCTCATATATATCACCCTAAATATAATGATGATCATTTAGTGTGTATCATTTTCCTTTTAGAAACTAGTATTCTCTTATTTGTTACTTTAATATACTTCTATCATTGCATTTATTTTGCCTGTGCATAGGAGCAATTAGGATCTAAAAAAAATATGGGAAGATAAAAGATCTAAGAACAAGTACTTGCTGGAAAATTAGTTGGCTGGACATTGATAAAATAATGCATTTATAACAATTACACGTGTTTCTGGGAACAAGGAAAATTTCTCAAAAAAGAATATTTCACACATCCCTTCTTTTGAATGTCCTCTTTGTGACCAGCCAGACCTCAGGTCTTCACTCTTTCTTCTTTGTAAACCATGTCTTGTAGAAAGATTTCCTCAGTTAGTGAGCTTGTGTCTGCAAATTGATTTTGTTTGTAATTTATTTTGATAGCAAATCACACTGCATCTATATCCTTTTCTTATTTGAGCTATTACTACATTGTACTTGGCATGTGGGATCAATTAAAAATGTGTTTTAAAAATACATTTTGGATCACTTTTTAAAATTTTTCTTTCAACATCTCACTTTATTTTTGAGAAGCACCAAACTTCCCTTCTCCAAATGTATACATATCAACATTTAGCATTTGTACTTTACTCAACTTGAAATTTCAGTATGTTGTAGGTTTGGAAACATGTATTGAGGGCATATTATGTATCAGCAGGCATGCTGCTAGGTTCTTACAAGCATTCATTTATTTAATTCTCACTATAATTTATGGAGTAAGTCTTATTACTGTCACCCCTTTTACAGATGACAGTGTGACTCGTGGAGGTGGAGTTAACTTGCCCAAAGTCACACAGCTGGTCATTGACAGCTCTATTGACTTTAAGTCCCATGTTCTTAATCATTATGTTGTATTGTCACCAGTATATATGTAGCCTATTTACCCATCAAAAATTCAATAAGGCTGGGCGCAGTGGCTCACGCCTGTAATCCCAGCACTTTGGGAGGCCGAGATGGGTGGATCACGAGGTCAAGAGATCAAGACCATCCTGGCTAATATGGTGAAACCCTGTCTCTACTAAAAATACAAAAAATTAGCCAGGTGTGGTGGCACATGCCTATAGTCTCAGCTACTTGGGAGGCCGAGGCAGGAGAATCACTTGAACCCGGGAAGCAGAGATTGCAGTAAGCTGAGATTGTGCCATGGCACTCCAGCCTGGGCAACAGAGTGAGACTCTGTCTCAAAAAAAAAAAAAAGAATTCAATGAATTCTGAATAGAGAGTGCTTTGGAGTCTTGCACTGTAGTATGTTTTAGCTTCTGATCCTCATAAAATTTCCACTCAAGTGGAGAAGACATACACCTAGGAAATAAAAAAAAATCACAGAACAATATGTTTCCAGATAAAATGATATGGATCAGGCTGATTTATGTCATTTTGCTGAATGACTTAACCAATAGGCAAGTAGTTTCATGATGAATAAGGTGCTCCAATATCGACAAACCCTCTTGAAAAATATTACACTTCCCTTCCATGCTTTTTCTTTCCTTCCTCTTCGGTGCCATAGCAGAGGCCATTCCCACCCTTTCTGTTTACGAAGGTGCCATTGTGCATATGTAATTCACCTGATTCAATTCTATATTGTTAGTTCCCAGTGGTACCTCCCTGTTAGGAGAGAACCATCATGAGCTGAGGCAGAGATTAAGTTCTATTGCTAATTTTATGCAAGGTGTTATAAAATCACTTACCTTCCTGTATAGTTCAATTTTTCCATCTTTAAAATGAATACAGTATCTGTCTAGCTCAGAGCGGTGTTCTGTGTTAAGGCAAAATAACATGTTGAAGTCACTTTGTAATGTAAAATTTCCATACAAATACTTGGTTTGGGTTCTTGTTAGGTTCTTGTTTTAAGTTAAATCTCATTTTACCCCTTTATATTATAAAAGCTCTCTTAGTCACTGCAGTGTTATAGAATTACTAGAATAGATATATTTTGATAATACAGAAAACACAGAGTTCTTACTTTTCAAGCCAACTCTAAATTCTAAGGCTACACCACTATTCCTTTTCTTCTATTTTCTTGATGCCTTTGAAGACAGAATATTTCTTTACGTTAACAAGTATAACAAAGCCCTCAGAGTTACCAAGATTTTTCTTAAAGCTTATTTATTTGTTAATTCAACAAACATTTACTTAGAGTCTATTATGGAACAGATCCTATGTTAAGTGCTGACCCACAAAAAAGAACAAGGTGTAATCTATTTTCTCAAGGAACAAAAAACTTACTTGCTAGGGCTCTTAATCTCTCTCTCAAAGATGAGGTTTTGCAATGCTGCCCAGGCTGGTTTCAAACTCCTGAGCTCAAGGGATTTCCACCTCAGCCTCCCACGTAGCTGGGACTACAGGCGTACTACACTGTGCCTGGCTTAATCTTTGTGCACAGGTATTTTTCCTTCTAGGTTTCGATAATGTCTGCATCCAATTAGACCACACAGACAATAAGATATGCCAGTCTGTTGATTTTTCTTGTAAAATATTGGACAGTTATTGAGGATTGGCTGATGTAGATCCAAAGGTGCAAACTACTGGCTCATGAGCTAAATTTGGTTCATACTTATATTTTATTTGCTGTGCCAAGGGGTTTGAAAATATATTATTTACTTGCCAACATTTAAAATTTCAGCTATTTCTCATAAATTACACTTCCTGACTTATAAAAATACCCGAGGATTTAATGAGACAACCATGAGCTGGTATTGACTGATGGCTAGCTATTCAGACAGGTCAAGAGCTCCACTATGGCCAGGGGGGCACTGGGCAGTATTTTGTGACTGTCACAATAAAGTGTAACTCTAGCTGTTCTGTGTCCTCTGATCTAGACGATGCACTTATATACAACCAAGCAATCATTTTCTAAAATATTGTTGAGGAATGATATCTATACAGTTTATCATTTTTACTAATGAAATCAAGCAACCAAATATCCTTAGGTATAATGGAATTTAATTATAGCTTGACAAATCAACAGTTACTCTGTTTAAATGAGCCTGTTAAGAGGGAAACCCATTACAATTTCTGTATTTGTAATGTAGATACCAACCACACTATTCAAAGATTCTTTTTTTAATCCCTAGATTCAGTACTTTAGCTTTTTATTTTCTTGTCAGTTGTATTTTTTTCTATATGGATGAAGCTGGAAACCATCATTCTCAGCAAACTATCACAAGAACGAAAAACCAAACACCGCATGTTCTCACTCATAGGTGGGAATTGAACAATGAGAACACTTGGACACAGGAAGGGGAACATCACACACCGGGGCCTGTTGTGGGGTGGGGGAACAGGGGAGGGAAAGCATTAGGAGATATACCTAATGTAAATGACGAGTTAATGGGTGCATCACACCAACATGGCACATGTATACATATGTAAAAAACCTGCACGTTGTGCACATGTACCCTAGAACTTAAAGTATAATAATAATAAAAAAAGATTCACTTTCTAAATCATCACTCTGAGGTACTTACCTGTGGAAGACATTGTCATCTTTTCTAAAGAGTTTAAAACATCTTATTTTATGTGTTGGATAGCAGTTTTCTTCTCTCTTTAGACTTGCTCTGCCTATTCAAGTCTCAGACCCTCTCCCTAAGACACACAGGGAATCAATTGTTCAGTAAATCTCTTACCTGTGCATCCAGAGAAGTGCTAGGCTAAAAAATTGGCTTCTCTATGGTTGTTCAGGAATAAAATAGAAAATTAATGAAACTTGCTTTATTTTAGAAACTGAGCATAGTATTTTGGGTATATTTTATCATATAATGATTGTAACACACAATGGTGTCATTATCCCCATTTCAAAAGTGTAGAAACAATTAGAGACGCTAGATGACTTGTTGCAGATTAAAGTGTCTGAGTCGGGATTTGAACCCAGTTCTGTTTGACTCCAAGACCCCTGATCATTCTCCCACCTATGTGGTCTTTACTTTCTTTATGACAAGTGTAATAATAAGCCAAATCATTAAGAAAATAAGTAAGTACTCATTTGAACTATTTTGATGATATACTAATAATTATGGGAATGTGAAAATCAATAATTACATAATTATAGTTTTAGATATAAACATTCTTATCTCCCAGTATTTTGTGACTATAAGAATAAAAAGTAACCATTAAATCTAAATTCTCCTTTCAACCCCATCCAAAATGTATAACTAGATATAAAAATCTAAATTCTGTTCTTAAACTGCGTCATAAGACCATGGAAATTTGCCCACGTATTGTAAAAATAACTTTGAACAACTTTATATTTAAATTACTCATCTGTATCACATTTAAAGACAGCTTTTATGTAGGTTTCCATTTATTCACTATTATAATAACTACCCAAGGCAATGGAATATCTATAAATGGTGCAGAAGCCAGGGAAAATGGGCTAACATTTTTATCCCTCACTGACTCTTATTTTAATACTATTAACATTTAAATTCCATTCCTGTTTAGACACCTAATCTCTATAAAACTACATTTTATTTTGGGAGCTTATATGGTTTATTTGATTAATGATTTAAATAGTGAAATACAAAAACAAGATTAGTACATAAAGGTGTCATTTGCACACATTTTTTCCCATCTCTAGGACATACAGTAGATTCTTGCTGACCAAAGATATTTCCAGCATTTGCCCTGCTTGACCTCTCCAGAGCATGGCAACAGAAATCTGTGCCTCAGAAAAATGCCAGAGCAGGCAAAAGCCAAGCACCCCCAGTTCAGCTTAATTTCAGGAGCACTGGAGGCACTCTTTTCCAGCTCCATTCCAATTGGCTGGCAGGGCATCTAACATTTTCAAAGGCAGAGTAACTTGGAAAGAATGCCTTACTAAGTCATAAGAAGTCCTTAAAATCTGCATGTACCTCAAAAACTGCAATACCTGATTTAATCTTGTTGGATCTAGTTTTGGGGTCTGATTATGAGCAGAATAAAGCAAGAAGGTTTTCACAGCTTTTTTTTTTTTTTTTGCCCACATAAAATGACTTCTTAACATATGACTATTTAAACAAGTGGTATTTCCCTTAAAAAAAAAAGTCTTATTTTATTCTGGTTTAATAATGAAACACACACACACACACACACACACACACACAAAACAAAACACCCAGACAAACTTAAATTGAGGGACAGTTGGTCATACTTATATTGAGGATGCTTGATTAGTACTCCTGAAGACGGTCAGGGTCAGGAAAAAAGGGAATAGATGGCCGGGCATGGTGGCTCACGCCTGTAATCCCAGCACTTTGGGAGGCCAAGGTGGGCAGATCACGAGGTTAGGAGTTTGAAACCAGCCTGACCAACATAGTGAAACCCTATCTCTACTAAAAATACAAAAACTAGCTGGGCGTGGTAGTGGGTGTCTGTAATCCTAGCTACTCAGGAGGCTGAGGCAAGAGAATCGCTTGAACCTGGGAGGTGGAGGTTGCAGTGAGCCAAGATCTCACCACTGCACTCCAGCCTGGGTGACAGAGTGAGACTCCATCTCAAAAAAAAAAAAAAAAAAAAGGACGGATTCAGAAGCTGTCATAGGTCAGAGGAGACTGGCAACACATGACAACTAAATGTTAGACTTAGTACATTTGTTACTTTAGGGGGGTGATGGGACAGAAAGCAGAGATTTATGTTAAAACTGGTATACCCAAATGAAGCCTGGAGTTTAATTGTTAGCAATGTGCCAAAAGTATAATGGTAATGTAAAATGTTAACCATGAAGGAAACTAGAGGTCAGGTATATAAAAAACTGTACTATATTTGCAACTTTTCTATGAATCTAAAACTATTCCAAAATAAGAAGTTTATTTTTAAAAATCTCATTTTAGCAGTTTAGGAATAAATTTAGTAAATAATCATGAATACTATAGTCCAGCTCCACTTGAGTTTTTCCATATCAAATATTTGATATGATTGGGCTGACATATCACAAAAATCACACACCAAGATTCTTTAGTTAATAAATATATACAATATCTATTCTACATTTGAGAATAACTAAAAATTACTGAATGTTTTTATCTGAAAAGGTTAAATACTTATTTTTAGCTGTTCCCATACCAAGCCTTCTGCCTCTTTCAAATTCAGTAACTACACTATAAATTTTCCAGTTTTAATTTGTCTGCATGATGTTATATCTTAGATGAATTTAGCAATGTTTTATTTAAATGTAAGGGTTTTGAGGCCCTTGAGGAAAAATGATAAACGCTGAAAGTGTAGTCTGTGGCCTTAACTTTAGGAATCTTCCCTTCATCACAATTATTTTTGGTAAAGCTTCATTGCCACCTCCCACATTCCAGATCTTTTGAATGCCATTTTTATTCTAGCTGAATTTCTATTACACTGAAAAGTAGTTGGTAAAATGTCATATTTAGAGTTCAGCTCTTATAATTTTATTATATTGGTTGTAATATTTGTAATATCATCAAGCATATCACAAGCACCTCTCTGCAGATTTCCTGTTTGACAATTGCTCTTTTGTGAAGTTATCAGTTTCTATCATGCAATCTATTTTACATGATTTTCTTTGTAAATAAAAGTTACAATAATCCCATTGTCCTCTCATTATAATTTTCATACACATACACATTTATTGATTAGAGTTGGAGATAAGTAAGGTGGAGAATTTATTCTTTGTAGAGTGTTAGGCTGTATGTTTATAATTTTTGAAACTGCCAACTGAGCAACAGTGGTATGTCAATTTATTCTTTCGTTTAATCAACACCTATTGAACTCTGACTAAAAACTGTAAGTTTAAGACACAGAAATAACAGACTGCTCTCAAGAAGCTCACAGTTGAATTTATTTATTTATTTAAATTAAAAAAAATTTCAGTAGCTTTAGGGATACAAGTGGTTTTTGGTTACATGGATGAATTGTATAGTGGTGAAATCTGGGCTTTTAGTGTACCCATTACCCAAATAGTGTACATCAGTGGTCCCCAACCTTTTTGGCATCAGGGAACGGTTTTGTGGAAGACATTTTTTTCCACTGACTGGAGTCAGGGGTGGGGGGATGGCTTCAGGATGATTCAAGCACATTACATTTATTCACTTCAGTCTATTATTATTACCTCGTAATATATAGTGAAATAATTATACAACTCACTATAATGTAGAATCAGGGAAGCCCTGAGCTTTTTTTCCTGCAACTAGACAGTCCCATCTGGGGTTGATGGGAAACAGTGACAGATTATCAGGCATTCGATTTTCGTAATGAGCGTACAACCTAGATCCCTCGAATGCACAGTTCACAGTAGGGTTTGCACTCCCATGAAATGTAATGCTGCCGCTGTTCTGACAGGAAGTGGAGCTCAGGCAGTAAAGTGAGCCATGGGGAGTGGCTGTAAACACGGATGAAATTTTGCTCGCTTGCCAGCTGCTCATCTCCTGCTGTGAGGCCTAGTTCCTAACAGGCCGTGAACCAGTATTAGTCCGCATGGGGGTTGGGGACACCCAGTGTACATTGTACCCAATAGGTAGTTTATCCTCTCCCAAGCCCCTCCTTCCCTCCCCCTTTCTGAGTCTCCAGTGTTCATTATATCACTCTGTATGCCTTTGCATACACATAGCTTAGCTCCCACTTATAAGTGAGAACATTATTTGGTTTTCCATTCCTGAGTTACTTCATTCAGGACAATAGCCTCCAGTTCATTCAAGTTGCTGCAAAAGACATTATTTCATTCTTTTTTATGGCTGAGTGTATTCCATGGTGGGTATATATACCACACTTTTCATCCATTCGTAGGTCGATGGGCATTTGGGTTGATTCCATACATTTGCAACGCTCACAGTTGAATTTAAAAATTGTTATGAGAGAAGACAGTTATGAGGGTGCAAAGGAGGGGAAATTGGTTTAGATATGGAGTAAAAGGAAGACTTCCTGGGGGAGGTAAAGTGGAATCCCTAAAAGAGATAAGAAATGAGCAGGCAGAGAAGTGGGGAAGACGTTCCAGGTAGTTGAAATTTAGATGGGAAGCTACAAAAGTGTGGGATAATTTAGTACATTTGGGGAACTGCAAACGTTTCATGACGAAGTGTGATCTGGGAAGGAGGAGACATAAGCAACAAGGCTGGAGAGGCAGGGGCGAAGAAGATTGGGAAGGGCTTTTATACCCTACTATGCCAGTAAAGGTGGTGAGGAATCCCTGACAGGTCTAAGTAGCAGTTTTTAAAAAAAAATTTTAAGGACTTCATTTTTTTTAGAACAGTTTCAGGTTTGCAGCAACTTTGAGAGGAAGGTACAGAGATAGCCCATACATCCCTGTCCCCACACATGCATGGCCTCTCATTGTCAATATCCTCCACCAGAGTGGTACATTTTTAAAAGTAGATGTTCTTACATTAAGCCATCATTATCACCCAAAGTCCACAGTTTACATTAGGGTTCACTCTTGGTATTGTACATTCTATGGGGTTGGACAAATGTGTAATGATATATTCCACCACTGCAGTATCATACAGAGCATGGTTTATTGGTATCTCACTGTTATTTTAATTTGCATTTCCCTAGTAACATATGATGTGGAGCATCTTTTCACATGCTTATTTGCCATTTGTATACTTTTTGGTGAGGTTTCCGTTAAGGTCTTTGGCCCATTATTTAATTGGAGTGTTTATTTTCTTATTGTTGAGTTTTAAGAGTTCTTGGTATATCTTGGATAAAAGCCCTTTATCAGATGCGTCTTTTGCAAATATTTTCTCTCAGTCTGTGATTTATCTTTTCATTCTGTGGACAATGTCTTTCATAGAGTAGACATTTTCAATTTTAATGAAGTCCAGCTTATCAATTATTTCTTTTATTGACCATGTGTTTGGTTCCATATCTAAAAAGTCATCACCATACCCAAGGTTGTCAAGGTTTTCTTTTATGTTATGTTCTGGGAGCTTTACAGTTCTGCATTTTACATTTAGGCCTGTGATTTATTTTGAGTCAATTTTTATGAAGGGTGTAACATCTGTGTCTGATTCTTTTTGTTTTTTCTTGCATGTGAATGTCCAGTTGTTCCAGCACCATTTGTTGAAAAGGCTATATTTTCTCCACTGCTTATTTTCGCCTTTGCTTATTTGTCAAAAATCGGTTGACTTTATTTATGTCCGTCTATTTCTGGGTTCTGTTTCCTGTTCTATTGATCTATTTATTTTTTCACCAATACCACACTGTCCTGATTACTATAGTTTTATATAGTAAGTCTTGAAGTAGGATACTGCGGGTTTCCAGCTTTGTTCTTCTCCTTCAATGTCATGTTGACTATTATGGGTCTTTTGCTTCTTTTTATAAACTTTGGAATGAATTTGTCAATATCTATAAAAAACTTGCTTGAATTTTAATAGGGAATTCATTGAATCTATAGATCAATTTTGGAAGAACTGACATGTTGACAATATCGAGCTTTCCTATCCTGACAATGGAGTATCTCTCTACTTATTTAGTGTTGTTTTGATTTCCTTCATCAGATTTTATAGTTTTTCTCATAGAGATTTTGCACATATTTTGTTAGATTTATGCCTAAGTATTTTATTTTTTGGGGGATGCTTATGTAAATGTTATCGTGTTTTAAATTTCAAATTCCACTTATTTATTGTTGGCATATAGAAATGCAATTGACTTTTACCTTGTACCCCACAACCTTACTATAACCACTTATTAGTTGCAGGTTTTTTTTTTGGTTAATTCTTTAAGATTTTCTACGTAGACAATCATGTTATCTGTGGACAAAGATAGTTTTATTAATTCTTTCCAATTGGTATACATTTTATTTCTTTTTAATGTCTTAATTCATTACTTAGGACTTCCAATACGATGCTGAAAAGCAGCAGTGAGAGGGTCATCGTTCCTTACCTTGACCAATCTTAGTGGGAAAACTTCAAGTTTCTCACCACTAAGTGCAATACTACTATAGGATTTTTTGGTATATTTTTTAAAAATCAAGTTAAGGAAGTTCTTCTCTATTTCTACTTTACTGAGGGTTCCTTATTTTGAAATTGGTATTGAATTTTGTGTTTGAATTTTCTGCATCTATTGATATAATCACGTGCTTTTTCTTTTTTAGCCTGTTGATGTGATGGATTACATTAACTGATTTTTGAATACTAAACCAGCCTTAAATACCTGGGATAAATCTCATTCAGTTGTGACTTATAATTCTTTTTATATATTGTTGGATTTGATTTGCCACTATTTTGTTGGGAATTTTTGCATAAATGTTCATGAGACATAGTGATCTGTAGTTTTCTTTTCTTATAATGTCTTTGTCTGGTTTTGGTATTTGGGTTATGACAGCCTCATAAAATGAGTTGGGAAGTATTTCCTCTGCTTTTATCTACTGAAAGAGATTGTAGAGAATTGGCATAATTTCTTCCTTAACTGTTTGGTATAATTCACCAGTGAACCTGTCTGGGCTGTGTCCTTTCTGTTTTGGAAAGTTATTCATTATTGATTCAATTTTTTAAATAGATTATAGGCCTATTCAAATAGTCTATTTCTTCTTGTGTGAGTTTGGGCAGGTTGTGCCTGTCAAGGAATTGGTGTATTTTATCTAGATTATCAAATCTGTGGGCATAGAGTTGTTACTTTATTATCTTTTTAATGTGCACCAGACCTATACCGATGTTCCGTCTTTCATTTCTGATATTGGTAATTTGTTTTCTTAGCCTAGCTAGAGGCTCATAGACTTTATTTATCTTTTTAAAGAATTAGCTTTTGGTTTCACTGATTTTCTCTATTGAGTTCCTTTTTTCTTTTTTAAAAATATTATTTGTTTTTTTTTTTTTTAAGTTTCAGAGTACATGTGCAGAATATTCAAGTTTGTTACATAGGTAAATGTGTGCCATAGTAATTTGCTGCACAGATCAGCCCATTACCTAGGTAGTAAGCCCTGCATGCACTAGCTATTTTTCCTGATGCTCTCCCTCCCCCTCACACCCCTGACAGACCCCAGTGTGTGTTGTCCCCTCCCTGTGTCTATGTGTTCACATTGTTCAGCTCCCACTTATAAGTAAGAACATGAGGTGTTTGGTTTTCTGTTGCTGCATTAGTTTGCTGAGGATAATGGCTTCCAGCTCCATCCAGGTCTCTGCAAAGGATGTGATCTCATTCACTTTTATAACTGCATAGTATTCCATGGGGTATATGTACCACATTTTATTTATCCAGTCTATCATTGATGGGCATTTGAGTTGGTTCCACATCTTTGCTATTGTGAATAGTGCTGCAATGAACATATGTGTGCATGTATCTTTATCTTAGGATGATTTATATTCCTTTCAATATATACCCAGTAATGGAATTGCTGGGTCAAATGGTATTTCTGGTTCTAGGCCTTTGAGGAATTGCCACAATATCTTCCACAATGGTTAAACTAATTTACGTTCCCACCAACAGTGCAAAAGCATTCCTATTTCTCTACAGCCTCACCAGCAACTGTTGTTTCTTGACTTTTTAATAATCGCCATTCTGACTGGGATGAAATGGTACCTCATTGTGGTTTTGATTTGCATTTCTCTAATGACCAGTGATGTTGAACTTTTTTTTTTTCATGTTTGTTAGCACATAAATGTCTTCTTTTGAGAAGTGCCTATTAATGTCCTTTGCCCACTTTTTAATGGGATTGTTTGTTTTTTTCTTGTAAATTTGTTTAAGTTCCTTGTATATTCTGGATATTAGACTTTTTATTTTTTTTTGAGCCAGGGTCTTGCTCTGTCACCCAGGCTGGAGTGCAGTGGTGCGATCTCAGCTCACTGCAACCTCTGCTTCCTGGGTTCAAGCAATTCTCTGTCTCAGCCTCCCAAGTGGCTGGGATTACAGGCACCCATCACCATACCTGGCTAATTTTTGTAGTTTTAGTAGAGACAGGGTTTCACCATGTTGGCCAGGATGGTCTCGAACTCCTGACCTCAGGAGATCCACCTGCCTTGGCCTCCCAAAGTGTTGGGATTATAGGCGTGAGCCACTGCCAGATGGATAGATTGCAAAAATTTTCTCCAATTCTATAGGTTGCCTGTTTGCTCTGATGATAGTTTCTTTGCTGTGCAGAAGCTCTTTAGTTTAATTAGATTCTATTTGTCAATTTTTGCTTTTGTTGCACTTGCTTTTGATTTTTTTTTTTTTAAATAAAATCTTTGTCCTTGACTATGTCCTCAATGGTATTGCCTAGATTTTCTTTTAGAGTTTTTATAGCTTTGGGTTTTACATTTAAGTCTTCAATCCACCTCAAGTTAATATTTGTATAAGATGTAAGGAAGGGGTCCAGTTTCAATTTTCTGCATATGGCTAGCCAGTTCTCCCAGCAGCATTTATTAAACAGGGAATACTTTCCCCATTGCTTGTTTTTGTCAGACTGATTTCCTATTTTCAATTGCTTTGATTTCTGCTCTAGTTTTTATTATTTCTTTTCTTTTTTTTTACATTAAATAGATGTTAAAATTTATTTTTTCTTTTACGTTTTATTTTAGACTCAGGGGTAGGTACATGTGCAAGTTTATTACATGTGTAAATTGTATTTTGCTGACGTTTGCTGTGCAAATGATCCAGTCACCCAGGTAGTGAGCATGGTATCTGATAGGTAGTTTTTCAGCCCATTTTCCACTCCCTCTCTCCCTCATCAAGGAGTCCCAGTGTGTATTATTCCCATCTTTGTGTCCACGTGTATTCAGTGCTTACCTCTTGCTTTCTCACTTGTAAGTAAGAACGTGTGGTATTTGGTTTTCTGTTTCTGCATTAATTCACTTATGATAATGGCATGTAGCTGCATCCATGTTGCTGCAAGGACATTATTTCATTCCTTTTTATGCCTACATAGTGTTCCATGGCACATATTTACCACATTTTAAAAATCCAGTCCAACATTAATGGACATCTAGGTTGAGTCCATATCTTTGCTATTATGAATAGTGTTGTGATGGACATATGAGTCCATTTGTCTTTTTGGTAGAATGATTTATTTTTCTTTGGATATATATCCAGTAGTAGGATTGCAGGTTTGAATGGTAGTTCTGTTTTAAATTATTTGAGAAATCTCTACACTGTTTTCCACAGAAGCTGAAGTAATTTACATTCCCACCAACAGTGTATAATTGTTTCCTTTTTCCACAATCTTGCCAACATCTGTTGTTTTTTGACTTTTTCATAGTAGCCATTCTGACTGGCATGAAATGGTATCTAATTGCGGTTTTGGTTTGCATTTCTTTAATAATTAGTGGTGATGAGTGCTTTTTCATACGTTTGTTGGGTGCATGTATGTCTTCTTTTGAAAAACGTCTGTTCATGTCCTTTGCTCATTTTAAAATAGGGTTATTTGTTTTTGCTTGTTGAATTAAGTTCCTTGCAGATTCTAGATATCAGACCTTTGTTGGATGCATAGTTTGAATATTTTCTCCCATTCTGTATGTTGTCTGTTTACTCTGTCGATAGCTTCTTTTGCTGTGCAGAAGCTCTTTAGTTTAATTAGATCCCACTTGTCAGTTTTTTTGTTGTTGTTGCAATTTTTTGGGGGGAGTTAGCAATAAAAACTTTGCTAAAGCCAACATCCAGACTGGTATCTCCTAGGTTTTCTTCTGGGGTTTTTATAGTTTGAGGTCTTACATTTAATCCATTTTGAGCTTTTTTTTTTTTAATATGGTGAAAAGTAGGGGTTCAGTTTTAATTTTCTGCATATGGCTAAATGGTTATCCCAGAACCATTTATTGAATAGGGACACCTTTCCCCATTGCTTTTTTTTGTCAACTTTGTTGAAGATCAAGTGGTTTTAGGTATGCAGCTTTATTTCTGGGTTCTCCATCTTGTTCCCTTGGTCTATGTGTCTGTTTTTGTTCCAGTACCATGCTGTTTTGATTACTGCAGCCTTGTAGCATATTTTGAAATCAGGTAGTATGATGCTTCTCACTTTGTTCTTTTTGCTTAGGATTGCTTTGGTGATAATCCACAATCAATGCACAAAGATGAGTAGTATTTTTATGCACCAATGACATCTAAGCTGAGAGCCACATCAAGAACACAATCCCATTTATGATAGCCACATAAAGAATAAAATACCTAGGAATACAGCTAAGCAAGAAGGTGAAAGATTCCTACAACAGGAATTATAAAACACTGCTGAAAGAAATCAAAGGCTACACAAACAAATGTGGAAAAATTCCATGCTCATGGATAGGAGGAATCAATATTGTTAAAATGACCATACTGCCCAAAGCAATTTATATATTCAATGCTATTCTTATCAAACTACCAATCTTATTTCTTTTCTTCTGGTTATTTTGGATTTAATTCACTCTTCTTTTTGTAGTTTTCTGAAATGGAAGCTTAGACAGTAGATTATAGATCTTCATTCTTTCCTAATATATGCACTTGATGCTGTAAGTCTCCTTCTATGTGTGGCTCTTGCTACATTTCACAAATTTTGATAAATCGTGCTTTCATTCTTATTTAGTTCAAAATACTTTTTAATTTATTTTGAGATTTCTTCTTAACCCGTGTGTTATTTAGAAGTGTATTGCTTTTAATCTTCACGTATTTGGGGATTTTCTAGTTATACTTCTGCCATTGATTTCTAGTTTAATTTTATTATAGTCTGAGAGCAGACATTGCATGATTTCTGTTATTTTACATTTGTGAAGGTGTATTTTATGACCCAAAATGTTGGTCTCTCTTGTGGAATATTCCATGTGAGATTGAGAAGAATGTATATTCTGCTATGGTTGGATGAAGTAATCTACACTTGTCAATTATATCTAGTTGATTGATGGTGTTGTGGAATTCAACCACACCTTTACTGATTTTCTGCCTGCTAGATCTGTTCATTTGTAATAGAGGGGTGTTAATGTTGTCAGCCGTAATAGTGAATTAGTCTATTTCTTCTTGCAAGTTTATTAGTTTTTGCTTCACATATTTTAGTGCTCAGTTGTTAGGCACATACACGTTAAGGATTGTTTTGTGTTCTTGGAGAATTGACCTCTTTATTATTATGTAATGGTCCCTTTTTATCCCTGATCACTTTTTTGCTTAGAAGTTTGCTTTGTCTGAAATTAATATAGCTACTCCCACTTTCTTTTGATTAATGCAGAATTCTAGGTTGGTGGGTTTTTTCTTCTTAACACTAAATATTTTACTGCATTCTCCTCTTGCTTCCATGGCTTCTGAGGAAATGTTGGATCTAATTCTTATCTTTGCTCCACTAGAGGTAAAATGGTTTCTCCCTGCCAGCTTCTTTCGGGACTTTTCTTTTATCTTTGATTTTCTATAGTTTGAAAATGTTATGCCTAGGTAGAGGTTTCTTTTTTTCTTAGAATTTATCTTGCTTTGTGTTTTATGAACTTCCTGGATCTGTGGTTTGGTGTCTGATTTTAATTTTGGAAAAATTCCCAGTAATTATTGTTTCAAATATTTCTCTTTCTATTTTTCTCCTCCTTCTGGTATCCTCACTATGTGTATTTTACAGATTTTGTAGTTATCCCACAGTTCTTGAACATTGTGTTCTCTTTTCCCCCCACATTTTGTTCTCTTTCCTTTTCAGTTTTAAAGTTTCCTATCACTATATCCTCAAGCTCAGAGATTCCTTCTTTATCCAGTGTACAAATGAGCCCATCAAAGATATTCTTTATTTCTATTACAGTGTTTTTGATCTCTAGCATTTCTTTTGGTTCTTTCTTAGGCTATCCATCTCTGTGCTTACACGGTCCACCTGTTCTTCCATGCTGTCTACTTTTTCCATTAGAGCCCAAAGCATATTAATCATTTATTTTTACATTTCCTGTCTAATAATTCCAACATTCCTGTCACACACATAATACATGTGAATTGTGGCCAAACTGCACCTGTGCTGCTTCTGGCCAGTAGACCACTCAAGTAAAGAGAACAGCTGCAACACTAACAAGAACTGTGCCTTTACTAGGCTCTGCTCACCTTCTCCAGAAGGTTTTTTAGAATTTAATCATACATTTGTATGATGCCATTTATGACTAAATTCCTAGCCTAGCCTGATTATCTATTATCAGACAAATTTGCCAGTGGAGGTTCTGCTATCTGGTCTTATCAGATAGTAGGTCTATTTAGTACAAAAACCGTGATTCAGAAAGTCAATTAGTTTATTAATTTTAGAAGAAATAGCTATACTAAAACAACATTTGGAATTACTAGCACTCACCATGTGTGATCTATTTGGAAATATTGCTTACTTTTGAAACAACACAATTCTTACTTTTCCACAAAACATCTGTGACTGCAACTGTCTGGGTAAATCAGTTTGTAATACTAGTTAACACATACAGAGAATATTCTAATTATACGTATTTCTTGAGTATATATATGTATACACACATATACATATGTACACAATACTTATGACAACCTCATGAGATAAATACTATTATCCCTATTTAAAAGATGAGGTAATTGAGGCAGACAGCAATAAAGTAGCTTTTGCAGAAAATACTTTCTTAATCAATAAAGAAGAACTCCACGTTTTAATGAAAACTGGGCTATTAGAGCTCTTTAAGTTAAAGTAGCCGAGGATGAGAGCTGAAGGAAAGGTGAGGACATTACCTCTGAAGGGAGATTCTATATCATGGCTCCAGCAAATCCCTAGCCCCAGCAGTGAACCACCCTGCCTGCTGAGCAGCCTATTTCTCTAGAGCTCTGCTGGCTATACCACTGAGACTTTCCTAAGCATTATCTAATAGGCTTAAAGAAAAGAGTCACAGTTTACTAATTTAAGGCTGTTAAAGGGAGGAATGAGCCTTGATAGAGGTGCTGCTCTCCTGTGTTTGCAGGCATTCAGGCAGAGTAGTAACCAGCCATTAGGAGCTGTAGAAATATCCATAACAATAAAAGGATATTAAATAACTCTGCGCTCCTTTCTGGTTTTTTTTTTAACTCTGATAAAAATATAACAACTGTGTAAGGCTAAATAACATTTAAATAAAACATAGGTCTTATTCAAACTGTGACTGATGGCAATTAAAGGATTAGAAGACATACTGTAGAAGACGTTTTTGTTTGCTTCCCAGCATCAGTTCCTTCTCCTAGTATTAATGCAACAAATTTATTTTGGGAAACCACTTTTCCCTTATGTTCAGGCAGATGATTTAGGTGAGATCGGCTCCACGTTTAAGTCCTAGGTGGGACCTGTTAGGCTTTAGTCAAGCAGCTTATCCCTTCCCTCTGGCCAATTATTAGGTTGGCAATGAGGCCATAATCAAGAGAAGATAGCTTGGGCTCCTGGGGAAGAGATCTCTTCCCTAGTGGACTGAGTGTTAAGACATGTGGCTGAATCTGTCATCATACCGAGCTTGGCAGTAGAGCCAGCCCAAGCTAGGCAAAGCTGATGTGTGCATCCTGGTGACATTGTGTGAGGTACGAATTCCTCCTTCTCCCATATAAACTTTTTAATGATGAAACCAATAAACTTTTTTTTTGCCAAAGTTTTTCTGTCATTTTCAACTGAAAGGATTTTGATATATAAGTATGTCACATTTTATTTAGAAGTTTATTTTATTCAACAAGCATGTAGCATGTGCCAGGCTGTGTTCAAGAAGCTGAGATTAAAGCAGTGAACAAGATAGATAGGATCTTTATTCTCAAGATGGTTGTATTCTTTGGGAAAAGACGGTACTAACAGTAAAGAAATAAAATGCTGGCAATGAGGCCATAATCTAGGGGAAATAGATTGGGCTTCTGGGGAAGAGACCTTTTCCCTGCTGGGCTGAGTGTTAAGACATGTGCCTGAATCTGTTATCATACAGAACTAATAATTTCAGATTGCATTGACTGCTGTGAAGAGAATTAATAGGGTGATGTGATTGAGGGTAATGCTGGAAGAAATGCTTAAGATACCATAACTGAGGGAAGGCTTCTTCCTGAGGATGTTGCTTCTGAGTTGAGACACAAAAAATGGAAAAAAAAACTAGCTGTGGAAATATATTTGAGGCAGATGGCACAATAAGTGGAAACTTCTTCTGCATGAAACAGCTTTGGATATTCTAAAAACATAATGCAAATCAGTATTATTTGAAGAGAATGAGCAAGAAAGAGAAAAGATATGACTGGAGAGGTGAGCTTCACATGACTGTCTTGTGAACACATTCTACCCTCTCTTTTAAACCAATTATGGGTTGGTGATGAGGATGGATTCCTGCTTCATTCACATAGTAATCATTCAACTAAAAGTTATGCTGTTTATGTGCCAGGTTCTGTGATAGGTACAGCAAATAAAGGGGTGAATAACTCAGACTTCTTATTCTAGAAGATCTCATAGTATTTGAAGTTCTTCTCACTTACAACTTCTAGAATCTCACGAACTTCCCAGTTCTGTGATGTCTTCTTAGTGTTCCAAACTTGAAGTTCATCTCCTCACATTCCTCACCAATTCCACCAAGGACTATCACTCCCACTGCACATCCCATTACATTTTTCATGGGACCTTCTCAGACCTAAACCTCTTTCCTTAAAATTGAGCTCCCACTTGCTGGGTTGTAAGTAGTTTTTTAAATTGCTAATCTTTATTTGCTACCAAATAGCAGAAATGTCATCAAATTTGATATATTATTCGTTGTCATAGTTGCTGGTGGTCTTAGCACACTCATGCTCATCAATATAACTTTTTATATATACATCTTCTAGGATAGTCTCAAGTTTGTAACAATAAATTTGGGAATTCTATAGAGAATCTAAAGACTATTCTAATGATGTTAATGAAGATTATATGTTTGAGATTTTCTATAAGTTTTTTAAAGAAACTTAAAGCCAGGCTAGCAGATAGATGGTAAGAAACAACTAGAGAAATTTGCACATGCACACATATCTGCCTTCTCAATTAGGAAATCCAGGAGAAATAGCCTTAAATTTTTATCAGTCTGTTAGAAGAAACTTCTTATATGAATATCAGACAGAATACTAGAAAATCAATGAGAGAGATAAACAAGATAATTTTCAATCTTCCACTGGCAAATATTTATTAATGATTATTTTATGCAAGTCACTGAAGCAAGATTGACACTGTACTATCAACATGCGTAACTTTATAATTATGAAAATAGTGTTTGAAAGCAAAATGAGCAATTGTGGAACAGTTCCAAATAGTGAAAATGTTTGAAAGCTTGGATATATCAAAATTCATTTTATTTTGTCATTCAGAATGCTGAGACAAGTATTTCACACCAATCCTAACCATTGCCCAAGCAGGAAAATGAATACAAATTTAATTAACTTCACCTTACTTTCCCTCATTTAATATTTATTTTTCCTTAGGTTTCTAATGTCATCATGTAGCAATCCATATATAGATATCCAAGTATGAATTTTATATTGATGCATCTAAATGTATTTAATAAATAGTTCTTTCAATTAAATGCCACCTCCTTTATTCTTTATTCTAATAGAATAGCATGAGAAATGAGGAGCATGTAATGAACATAGGGATCACAATAAAAAGCCATGATGTTCAAAAGAAATAAATAGTATGTAAGTTTCCAAAAGGCAATTATGCATGAAATATAACATATACATTCAGTCATGTAAATTATGAAACATAAGCTAAAATTCAGTATGTACTGAATTTGTGTAAATATGAAAAAATATGTCAAAATAGGAAGACAAGAAAAACAAAGATAAACTATATGTGCCATTTTGTTGCATAACTTACCAATACCACTTTAAACATGAACTTTGCCTCTATAATCAAATGCCTCTACCTGTAACACAGTTGGGAGAAATGCTAACATGAGGAGAAAGGACTGGGTGATGTAAAACTCCTTCCTAAGCCACTGCTGAACCAGTGCAATCTATTTTCTTTGTGATTAACTTGTTACTGTCTCCAAATGATTCCATTGTGATTGTAACATAATTTAATTTAAAATGGTTTGTCTTTATACTATTGTAAACTAAACTGAGAAGAAATCTGAAAACTCACATTTTCATGCCAGGTTTCCTAGTGATTCCATTAAAAAATGCTAACATTTAGTAAAAATGTACCTATTTTCAAGTACAGTGAGTTTTGATGAAAGCATATTCCTGTGTACCATGGTCACAATTATTAAGATTTATCATCCCTAAAAGCTTATTTGCAGTCAATACTCCCTCCTCACTGCAACTGGGTAATCATTGAGTTCGTCACATGAATATAATTCCATGCCATGCTTATTTCTTTTGTTCAGCATAATGTATTTGAAAATCATCCACATCGTTAAGGTATCAGTACTTTGTTCCATTTTGTATTAGGATGTTCTCACATTGCTATAAAGAAATACCTGAGACTGGGTAATTTATAAAGCAAAGAGGTTTAGTTGGCCCGTGGTTCCACAGACTGTACAGAAAGCATGATGTATCATCTGCTTGGGTTCTGTGGAGGCCTCAGGAAACTTACAATAGTGGTAGAAGGTGAAGGAGGAGCCAGCACATTACATGGCCAGAGCAGCAAGAGTGAGAGAAGGGGGAGGTGCTATACACTTTTAAGCAACCAGATCTCATGATAACCTACTCACTTACAATCATGAGAGCAGCACTGAGGGGATGGTGCTAACCCATTAATGAGAACTCTGCCCCCATGATCCAATCACCTCCCACCAGGCCCCACCTCATTCAACATGAGCTTTGGCAAAAGACACAGATTCAAACCACATTATTCTGCTTCTGGCCCCTCCCAAATCTCATGTCCTTCTCATTTAAAAATCCAGTTATACCTTCCCAATAATCCCCAAAGTCTTAACTCCTTCCAGCATTAACTCAAAAGTCCAAAGTCTCATCTGAGACAAAGCTAGTTCCTTCTGCACATGGGCCTGTAAAATTAAAAACAAGTTAGTTACTTCCAAGATGCAAGAAGGTATAGGCATTAAATATGCTTGTTCCAAAAGGGAGAAATTGGCCAAAAGAAAGGGCCTACAGTCCACATGCAAGTTTGAAACCTAGTAGGGCAGTCATCAAATCTTAAAGCTTCAAAATAATCTCCTTTGACTCCATGTCCCACATCCAGGGCATTCTGAGGCAAGGGGTGGGCTCCCAAGGCCTTGGGCAAGTCCACTCCTACAGTAGGCTTCTGCCTAGATTTCCGGGCTTTTCCATACATCCTCTGAAATCTAGGTGGAGGCCCCTAAGCCGTAACTCTTGTACTTTGTGCACCTGCAGGCCTAGTGTCATGGGGAAGCTGCCAAGGCTCATGGCTTGCTTCCTCTGGAGCAGCTGCCAGAGCTGTACCTAAGTCCGTTTGAGCCATGGCTGGTGCTGTAGTGGCAGAGATACAGGAAGCAGTGTTTCAAGGCTCTGCAGGGCAGCAGGCCATGGACCTGGCCAATGAGGGAAGCAGGCCATTCTTCCCTCCTAGGCCTCCAAGCCTGTGATGGGAGGGGCTGCCACAAAGGTTTCTGAAATGCCTTTCAGGTCTTTTCCCCATTGGTTTAACTATTAGCACTTGGCATCTTTTTACTTATGCAAATTTCTGCAGCCTGCTTGAATTCCTACCCTGAAAATGAGCTTTTCTTTTTTATCACATGGCCAGGCTGCAAATTTTTCAAACTTTTATGTTTTGCTTCCCCTTTAAATATAAGTTCCAACTTTAGGTCATTTCTTTGCTCCTATATATGGGCATAGGTTGTTAGAAACAACCAGGCTGCTTCTTGAGCACTTTGCTGCTTAGAAATTTCTTCTGCCAGATACCCGAAAACATCACTCTCAAGTTCAAAGTCCTACAGATTCATAGGGCAGGGACACATGCAGCCACATTCTTTACTAAGGCATAACACACATGACCTTTGCTGCAGTTCCCAATAAGTTCCTCATCTCCACCTGAGACCTCATCAGTCTGGCCATCTGTCTCTATCATTCTCAACATTTGGCTCACAGCTATTCAACAAGTCTGTAGGAAGTTTCAAATCTTCCTGTCTTCTTCTGATCCCTTCAAACTCTTCCAATGTCTGCCCATTACCCAGTTTCAAAGTTGCTTCCACATTTTCAGGTATCGTTATAGTAATGCCCCACTCCCAGTACCAATTTTCTGTATTAGGCCATTCTTGCGTTGCTATAAAAAATACCTGAGCTGGGTAATTTATAAAGAAAAGAGATTTTAATTGGCTCATGGTTCTGCAGGCTATCAGGAAGCATGATGCTGGCATTTGCTCAGCTTCTGGGAGGCCTCAGCAAACTTACAATCATGGTGGAAGGCAAAGGGGGAGCAAGCACATCACATGGCCAGAGCAGCAAGACAGAGAAAAGGGGGAGGTGCCACACACTTTTAAACAACCAGATCTCATGAGAACTCACTCATGATGGCGAGGACAGTACCAAGGGGATGGTGCTAAACCATTCATGAGAACTCTGCCCACTTGATCCAATCACCTCCCACCAGGCCCTACCTTCAGCATTGGTGATTAAAATTCAACATGAGATTTGGGCAGGGACACGGACCCACACCATATTACATTTATTGTTGTATAGTATTCCATTCTGTTGCATGGATATACAATAATTTTTTCAAAATTAATTTCCTGTTGATTGACATGAGTTGTTTCCAGCTGTCAGTCATTATAACTAATGCCGCTAAAAACACTTAGGAGCAAGTCTTTGTGTGAACATGTGTTTTTATTTCTTTTGAGTGAATACTTAGGAGTGGAATTGCTAGGTGGTATGTTTAAGTGTATGTTTAACTATATAAAGAACTACTTAGTAGTGTTGGTTGTGTTATATTATACTCATATTAGCAACATATGAAAATGAAGTTGTTCCACATCTTTGTCAACAATTGATTGTCTATTAAATTAACATGTGATTTTAATTTTTTTTCTTTTTCTTGTGGGTAAGGGGAGCCAGTTATGTGTATGTGCATAGAGGTGAGGGATAAGGAATGGGAGGTCCCCACTGGGAGGAAGATGCTTCAAGAATTTCTGCATTTGTGTCTCTAGTGCCCCCATCAACAACTCTCTGCTGATGGATGAGAATGTTCTGGTCACTGGGGATGACACAGGTGGTATCCATCTCTAGGACCAGTGGAAGGAGGGCCTCTTAATGGATATGAGGTAGCATGAGGAGTACACTGAAGACATGGCTCTGCATCTAGCTGAGAAGCTGCTGCTGATAGCCAGTTGCAACCTCAAAGCTGCCTTCCCTCCCCATGTTCAGTATCTTCCTGAAGGGGAACTTGTGGCTAAGATTGTTGCCCTACTCTCTATAGTGGAAATGGCTACCTTGGCATTTTCAAAATCAAGAGATGTTGGTTTGAGTTGCAACACAGTGATATATCAATGTAGTTTTAATTAGAATTTCTACGATGACTAATGATTTTATCCTTTTTTGTGCTTATTGGCCATTCATATATCTTCTTCTATGAAGATATACAAAAGGTATATTTATTTTTTCATCTTATTAGGTTATTTGTCCTTTAATTGTTGAGTTGTATAAATTCTTAATATTTCTGGATACAATTTATTTTTAGAAATACGTTTTGTGGTTTTGTGAATATTTTCTCTGTACTAATCTTTTTATTTTCTAAATGATGCCTTTTTAACAGCTGAACTTCAAAATTTTGATGAAGTACAATTTATCAATTTTTTTTGATTAATTGTTTCTATGGCCCGAGATCTTTTTCTATCCCAAAGTCAAGGGTTTTCTCTTATGCTTTCTTCTAAGAGTGTTAGGGTTTATGTTAAGAATTACAATTCATTTTGAGTTTATATTTGTATATGATATGAGGAATTGTTCAGTGCTTATTTTTTCCTATGTAGATATTCAGTTGTTACAGCACTATTTATTGAAAAAGACTATTCTTTTGTCCGTTGAAATTACCTGGGCAGCATTGTTTGAAATTAATTGACTATGTTGTTGTGGGTTTATTTATGTACTCTCTATTCTGTTTCATGAATCTATATATCTACCTTTATGCCAAAAATAAGTTTTATTTTAAGCTTTATAATACATTTTAAAAACCAGGCAAGAGTTTTGTTCCTCCAGTTTTGTTCTTTTTCAAAATTACTTTGGCTATTCTTAGTCCTTTGCATTTCTCTGTAAGTTTTAGGATCAACTTTCAACCTCTGCAAGAAAGACTGCTAAGATTTTGATTGGAATAGTATTAAATCTATAGATTAATTTGGGTAGAACTCGTGTCTTAATAATATTAAGTCTTCTGCTCCACCAATGTATTAAATCTCTGCATGTATTTACATATTCTTTGATTTCACTCAGCAATATTTTGTAGTTTTCTGTGCATGGATCTCACATACATTTTGTAAAATTAATCCCTAAGTATGACATGCTTTTTTTTTTTTTTTTGACAGATTCTCACTCTGCCTCCCAGGCTGGAGTGCAGTGGTGCAATCTTGGCTCACTGCAACCTCCACCTCCCAGGTTCAAGTGATTCTCCTGCCTCAGCCTTCTGAGTAGCAGGGATTACAGGTGCCTGCCACCACGCTAATATTTTGTATTTTTGGTAGAGATGGGGTTTCACCATGTTGGCCAGGCTGGTCTTGAACTCCTGACCTCAGGTGATCCACTCACCTCAGCTTCCCAAAGTGCTGGGATTACAGGTGTGAGCCACTGCGCCTAGCCAATTACATGCTTTTTGATGCTATTGTAAGTGACATTTAAAAATTTGAATTTCCAAGTGTTTATTGCTAGTTTGTAGAAATATTTTGATTTTGGAATGTTAACCTAGTATTCCGCAACTTTACTATACACACTGAGAGTTATAATTTTTACATAATTTTTTCCAGCTTTATTGAGATATCATTAACAAATAAAGGAGTCTTTCTACACAGTCATGTCAGCTGTGAATAATGACAGTTTGACTTTGTTCTTTCTAATATGTATGTATTTTCTTCCCTTTTCTTGCCTAATTGCCATAGCTAGGACTTCAAGAATAATGTTGAGTAGATGTGGTGAGAGTAGACATCTTTGCCTTTTTCTCAGTCTTAGAGAGAAAGGAATCATTCCTTCACCATTGAACATGGTGTGAGCTGTGGGTTTTTCATAGATTCCCTTTGTCAGAATTAGAAAATTTTCTTCTAGTTTGCTGAGAGTTTTTATCAGGAATAGATATTACATTTTGTCAAATATATTTTTTTCTGCATCTATTGAGATGTAGATCATATATAGACATATATTTTATTCAACAAAATGGTGAATTGGTGAATTATATTAATTGGTTCCTTGATGTTAAACCACTAAGAAAACTTTTTTTGGTCATGGTATATTATCATTTTTATTATTATTATTATTTTTTATTATACTTTAAGTTCTGGGATACATGTGCCGAATGTGTAGGTTTGTTATGTAGGTATACATGTGCCATGGTGGTTTGCAGCACCCACCAACCCATCATCTATATTAGGTATTTCTCCTAATGCTGTCCCTGCCCTGGGCCCCCACTCCCTGACAGGCCCCAGTGTGTGATGTTCCTCTCCCTGTGTCCATGTGTTCTCATTGTTCAACTCCCACTTATGAGTGAGAACATGTGGTGTTTGGTTTTCTGTTCCTGTGTTAGTTTGCTGAGAATGATGGTTTCCAGCTTCATCCATGTCCCTGCAAAGGACATGAACTCATCCTTTTTTATGGCTGCTTAGTATTCCATGGTGTATATGCGCCAAATTTTCTTTATCCAGTCTATCATTGATGGCCATTTGGGTTGGTTCCAAGTCTTTGCTATTGTGAACAGTGCTATAATAAACATACGTGTACATGTGTCTTTATAGGAGAATGATTTACAATCCTTTGAGTATATACCCAGTACTGGGATTGCTGGGTCAAATGGTATTTCTGGTTCTAGATCCTTGAGGAATTGCCACATTGTCTTCCACAATGGTTGAACTAATTTACACTCCCACCAACGGCATAAAAGCTTTCTTATTTTCCATATCCTCTCCAGCATCTGTTGTTTCCTGAATTTTTAATGATTGCCATTCTAACTGGCATGAGATGGTATCTCATTGTGGTTTTGATTCACATTTCTCTAATGATCAGTGATGATGGGTTTTTTTCATGTGTTGTTGGTCGAATAAATGTCTTCTTTTGAGAAGTGTGTCTGTTCATATCCTTTGCCCACTTTTTGATGGGGTTGTTTTTTTCTTGTAAATTTGTTCAAGTTTTTTGTAGATTCTGGATATTAGCCCTTTGTCAGATGGATAGATTGCAAAAATTTTCTCCCATTCTGTAGGTTGCCTGTTCACTCTGATGGTAGTTCCTTTGCTACCATCAGAGCATCTTTGCTAGCTTCTGCTGTGCAGAAGCTCTTTAGTTAGAACCTATTTGTTAATTTTGGCTTTTCTTGCCTTTGCTTTTGGTGTTTTAGTCTTGAAGTCTTTGCCCATGCCTATGTCCTGAATGGTATTGCCTAGGTTTTCTTCTAGGGTTTTTATGGTTTTAGGTATTATATTTAAGTCATTAATCCATTTTGAGTTAATTTTTGTATAAGGAAGGGGTCCACTTTCAGTTTTCTGCGTATGGCTAGCCAGTTTTCCCAACACCATTTATTAAATAGGGAATCCTTTCCCCATTGTTTATATCAGGTTTGTCAAAGATCAGATGATTGTAGATGTGTGGCACCATTTCTGAGACCTCTGTTCTGTTCCATTGGTCTATATATCTGTTTTGTTACCAGTATCATGCTGTTTTGGTTACTGTAGCTTTGTAGTATAGTTTGAAGTCAGGTAGCGTGATGCCTCCCGCTTTGTTCTTTTTGCCTAGGATTGTCTTGTCTATATGGGCTCTTTATTGATTCCATATGAAATTTAAAGTAGTTTTTTCTAACTCTGTGAAGAAAGTCAGTGGTAGCTTGATGGGCATAGCACTGAATCTATAAATTACTTTAGGCAGTATGGTCATTTTCACGATATTGATTCTTCCTATCCATGAGCATGGAATGTTTTTCCATTTGTTTGTGTCCTCTCTTATTTCCTTGAGCAGTGGTTTGTAGTTGTCTTTGAAGAGGTCCTTCACATCCCTTGTAAGTTGTATTCCTAGGTATTTTATTCTCTTTGTAGCAATTGTGAATGGAGTTCACTCATGATTTCACTCTCTGTCTATTATTGCTGGATAGGAATGCTTGTGATTTTTGCACATTGATTTTGTATCCTGAGACTTTGCTGAAGTTGCTTATCAGCTTAAGGAATTTTTGGGCTGAGACGATGGGGTTTCTAAGTATAAAATCATGTTATCTGCAAACAGAGACAATTTGACTTCCTCTTTTCCTATTTGAATAACATTTATTTATTTCCTTTGCCTGATTGCCCTAGCCAGAACTTCCAATACTATGTTGAATAGGAGTGGTGAGAGAGGGTATCTTTGTCTTGTGCTGGTTTTCAAAGGGAATGCTTCCAGCTTCTGCCCATTCAGTATGATTTTGGCTGTGGGTTTGTCATAAATAGCTCTTACTATTTTGATATATGTTCCATCAATACCTAGTTTATTGAGAGTTTTTAGCATGAAGGGCTATTGAATTTTATTGAAGGCCTTTTCTGCATTTATTGAGACAATTGTGATTTTTGTCACTGGTTCTGTTTATGTGATGAATTACATTTATTGATTTGCATATGTTGAACCAGCCTTGCATCCCAAGGATGAAGCTGAATTGATTGTGGTGGATAAACTTTTTGATGTGCTACTGGATTCGGTTTGCCAGTATTTTATTGAGGATTTTCGCGTCGGTGTTCATCAGGGATATTGGCCTGAAATTTTTTTTTTTTTGTTGGGTCTCTGCCAGGTTTTGGTATCAGGGTGATGCTGGCCTCATAAAATGTGTTAGGGAGGAGTCTGTCTTTTTCTATTTTTTGGAATAGTTTCAGAAAGAATAGTACCAGCTCCTCTTTGTACCTCTGGTAGAATTCGGCTGTGAATCCATCTGGTCCTGGACTTTTTTCGGTTGGTAGGCTATTAATCACTGCCTCAATTTCAGAACTTGTTATTGGTCTATTCATGGATTCATCCTCTTTCTGGTTTAGTCTTGGGAGGGTGTATTTGTCCAGGAATTTATCCATTTCTTCTAGATTTTCTAGTTTGTTTGCATAGAGGTTTTTTTTTTTTCTGGTGTTTGGGCTTTTTTTTTTATTATACTTTAAGTTTTAGGGTACATGTGCACAACGTGCAGGTTAGTTTTTCCTCCGTTACATATGTATACATGTGCCATGTTGGTGTGCTGCACCCATAAACTCGTCATTTAACATTAGGTATATCTCCTAATGCTATCCCTCCCCCCTCCCCCCACCTCACAACAGGCCCCAGTGTGTGATGTTCCCCTTCCTGTGTCCATGTGTTCTCATTGTTCAATTCCCACCTATGAGTGAGAACATGCGGTGTTTGGCTTTTTGTCCTTGTGATAGTTTGCTGAGAATGATGGTTTCCAGCTTCATCCATGTCCCTACAAAGGACATGAACTCATCATTTTTTATGGCCGCATAGTATTCCATGGTGTATATGTGCCACATTTTCTTAATCCAGTCTATCATTGTTGGACATTTGGGTTGGTTCCAAGTCTTTGCTATTGTGAATAGTGCTGCAATAAACATATGTGTGCATGTGTCTTTATAGCATCATGATTTATAATCCTTTGGGTATATACCCACTAATGGGATTGCTGGGTCAAATGATATTTCTAGTTCGAGAACCCTGAGGAATCGCCACACTGACTTCCACAATGGTTGAACTTGTTTACATTCCCACCAACAGTGTAAAAGTGTTCCTATTTCTCCACATCCTCTCCAGCACCTGTTGTTTCCTGACTTTTTAATGATTGCCATTCTAACTGGTGTGAGGTGGTATCTCATTGTGGTTTTGATTTGCATTTCTCTGGTGGCCAGTGATGATGAGCATGTTTTCATGTGTCTTTTGGCTGCATGAATGTCTTCTTTTGAGAAGTGTCTGTTCATATCCTTTGCCCACTTTTTGATGGGGTTGTTTGTTTTTTTCTAGTATCCTCTGATGATAGTTTGTATTTCTGTGGGATCTGTGGTGACATCCTCTTCATCATTTATTATTGTGTCTATTTGATTCTTCACTCTTTTCTTCTTTATTACTCTGGCTAGCAGTCTATGTATTTTGCTAATCTTTTCAAAAAACCACCTCCTGGTTCCATTCATTTCTTGACAGGATTTTGTGTCTCTATCTCCTTCAGTTCTGCTCTGATCTTAGTTATTTCCTGTCTTCTGCTAGCTTTTGAATTTGTTTGCTCTTGCTTCTCTAGTTCTTTTAATTGTGATGTTAGGATGTCAATTTTAGATCTTTCCTGCTTTCTCCTGTGGGCATTTAGTGCTGTAAATTTCCCTCTAAACACTGCTTTAGCTGTGTCCCGGAGATTCTGGTACATTGTGTCTTTTTTCTCACTGGTTTGAAAGAAATTATTTCTGCCTCAATTTCGTTATTTACCCAGTAGTCACTCGGGTGCAGGATGTTCAGTTTCCATGTAGTTGTGCAGTTTTGAGTGAGTTTCTTAATCCTGAGTTTTAATTTGATTGCACTGTGTCCCAAGAGACTATTTGTTATGATTTCCATTCTTTTCCATTTGCTGAGGAGTGATTTATTTCCAATCATGTGGTCGATTTTAGAATAAGTGTAACGTGGTGCTGAGAAGAATGTATATTCTGTTGATTTGTGGTGGAGAGTTCTATAGATGTCTATTAGGTCTGCTTGGTCCATAGCTGAGTTGAAATCCTGAATATCCGTGTTAGTTTTCTGTCTCATTGATCTATGTAATATTGACAGTGGGGTGTTAAAGTCTCCCACTATTATTGTGTGGGAGTCTAAGTTTCTTTGTGGGTCTCTAAGAACTTGCTTTATGAATATGGGTGCCCCTGTATTGGGTGCATATATATTTAGGATAGTTAGCTCTTCTTGTTGCATTGATCCCTTTACCATTATGTAATGCCCTTCTTTGTCTTTTTTGATCTTTGTTGGCTTAAAGTCTGTTTTATCAGAGACTAGGATTGCAAACCCTGCTTTTTTTTTTTCTTTTTTTGCTTTCCATTTGCTTGGTGAATATTTCTCCATCCATTTATTTTGAGCCTATGTGTATCTTTGCATGTGCGATGGGTCTCCTGAATACAGCACACTGATGGGTCTTGGCTGTTTATCCAATTTTCCAGTCTGTGTCTTTTAATTGAGGCATTTAGCCTGTTTACATTTAAGGTTAATATTGTTATGTGTGAATTTGATCCTGTCATTATGATGCTAGCTGGTTATTTTGCCTGTGAGTTTATGCAGTTTCTTCATAGCGTCGATGGTCTTTACAATTTGGTATGTTATTTCAGTGGCTGGTACTGGTTTTTCCTTTCTGTATTTAGTGCTTCCTTCAGGCGCTCTTGTAAGGCAGGCCTGGTGGTGACAAAATCTCTCAGCATTTGCTTGTCTGTAAAGGATTTTATTTCTCCTTCACTTATGAAGCTTAGTTTGGCTGGATATGAAATTATGGGTTGAAAATTCTTTTCTTTAAGAATGTTGAATATTGGCCCCCATTCTCTTCTGGCTTGTAGGGTTTCTGCAGAGAGATCCACCATTGGTCTGATGGGCTACCCTTTGTGGGTAACACAATCTTTCTCTCTGGCTGCCTTTAACATTTTTTCCTTCATTTCAACCTTGGTTAATCTGATGAGTATGTGTCTTGGGGTTGCTCTTCTCGAGGAATGTCTTAATGGTGTTCTCTGTATTTCCTGAATTTGAATGTTGGCCTGTGTTTCTAGGTTGGGGAAGTTTTCCTGGATGATATCCTGAAGAGTGTTTTCCAACTTAGTTCCATTCTCCCCGTCACTTTCAGGTACACTAATCAAATGTAGGTTTGGTCTTTTCACATAGTCCCATATTTCTTGGAGGCTTTGTTTATTCCTTTTTATTCTTTTTCTCTCTAATCTTGTCTTCATGCTTTATTTCATTAAGTTGATCTTCAATCTCTGATATTCTTTCTTCTGCTTGATCGATTTGGCTATTCATACTTGCGTATACTTCATGAAATTCTCGTGCTGTGTTTTTTTAGCTCCATCAGGTCATTTATCTTCTTGTCTAAACTGGTTATTCTAGTTAGCAATTCGTCTCACCTTTTTTCAAGGTTCTTATCTTCCTTGCATTGGGTTAGAACTTGCTTCTTTAGCTCGGAGGAGTTTGTTATTACCTACCTTCTGAAGCCTTCTTCTTACAATTTGTCAGACTCACTCTCCATTCAGTTTTGTTCCCTTGCTGGTGAGGAGTTGTGATCTTTTGCAGGAGAAGAGGTGTTCTGGTTTTTGGAATTTTCAGCCTTTTTGCACTGGTTTTTCTTCATCTTTGTGGATTTATCTACCTTTGTTCTTTGATGTTGGTGACCTTTGGATGAGGTTTTTGTGTGGATGTCCTTTTTGTTGATGTCGATGCTATTCCTTTCTGTTTGTTAGTTTTCCTTCTAATAGTCAGGCCCCTCTGCTGCAGGGCTTCTGGAGTTTGCTGGAGGTACACGTCAGACTCTGTTTGCCTGGGTATCACCAGCCAAGGCTGCAGAACAGCAAAGATTGCTGCCTGTTCCTTCCTCTGGAAGCTTCATCCCAGAAGGGCACCTGCCAGATGCCAACCAGAGCTCTCCTGTATGAGGTGTCTGTAGACCCCTGCTGGGAGATGTCTCGCAGTCAGCAGGCATGGGGGTCAGGGATCCACCTGAGGCAGTCTGTCCCATAGCAGAGCTCGAGCGCTATGTTGGGAGATATGCTGCTCTCTTCAGAGCCTGCAGTCAGGAACGTTTAAGTCTGCTGAAGCTTCACCCACAGCTGTTCCCTCCTTCAGGTGCTCTGTCCCAGGGAGATGGGAGTTTTATCTATAACCCTCTGACTAGGGCTGCTGCCTTTCTTTCAGAGATGCCCTGCCCACAGAGGAGGAATCTAGAGAGGCAGTCTGGCTACAGCGGCTTTGTGGAGCTGTAGTGGGCTCTGTCCAGTTCAAACTTCCTGCTGGTGGCGTTATTTACACCGTGAGGGGAAAACCACCTACTCAAGCCTCAGTAAAGGCAAACGCCCCTCCCCCACAAAGCTCCAGCGTCCCAAGTCAACATCAGACTGTTGTGCTGGCACTGAGAATTTCAAGCCAGTGGATCTTAGCTTGCTGGGCTTTGTTGGGGAGGGATCTGCTGAGCTAGATCACTTAGCTCCCTGGCTTCAGTCCCCTTTCCAGGGGAGCAAACGGTTCTGTCTCGCTGGCATTCCAAGAGCCACTGGAGTATGAAAAAAACTCCTGCAACTAGCTTGGTGTCTGCCCAAACAGCTGCCCAGTTTTTGTGCTTGAAACCCAGGGCCCTGCCGGTGTAGGCACCCGAGGGAATCTCCTGGTCTGCAGGTTGCGAAGACCATGGGAAAAGCTTAGTTTCTGGGCTGGAATCCACTGTTCCTCATGGTATAATTTCTCATGGCTTCCCTTGGCTGGGGGAGGGAGTTCCCCAACCCCTTGCGCTTCCTGGGTGAGGCGGTGCCCTACCCTTCTTTGGCTCACCCTTCGTGGGTTGCACCCCCTGTCTAATCAGTCCCAATGAGATGAGCCAGGTACCTCAGTTGGAAATGCAGAAATCACCCGCCTTCTGCATTGATCTCGCTGGGAGCTGCAGACCAGAGCTGCTCCTATTCGGCCATCTTGCCAGCCCCTGGTATATTACCATTTTTATTTCTTGCTCTTAAGGATGTTAGCATCTAAATTCTTGAGGATTAGAGTCTTGTGTTCTTATAAAGTCTTTTTTTGAATTGCTTATTTCATTTTTTCATCCAGCTTTCATTTCTTTTTAAAAACATTTTTTGACACATATTTGTACACACTTATAGGGTACATAGGGATGTTGCAATACATATAATGTACAGTGATCAGATCAGGGTAATTAACATATCTGTCATCTCAAACATTTATTATTTCTTTGTGTTGGAAATATTCAATATCCTTCTTCTAGCTATTTGAAAATACATACTATTGTTAACTATAGTCATCCTACAGTGCTATGGAACACTAGAAATTATTCCTCCTATCTAGCTGTAATTTTGTACCCTTCAGCAAATCTCTGACCATCCCTCCCTTTCTCCTACTCTTCCCTGCCTCTAGTAGCCTCTGTTCTACTTTTTGCTTCTAGAAGATTAACTTTTTTTGGCTTCCATATATAACAGAACATGTGGTGTTTAACTTTCTATTCCTGGCTGATTTCACTTAACAATGTCCTCCAGTTCCATCCATATTGCTACAAATGACAGGAGTTTTGTGGCTGAATAGTATTCCATTGTGTATACATATATCATATTTTCTTTATCCATTCATCTCTTGTGATATCTTTGTCTAGTTTTGGTATCATGGCAATATTGGTCTCATAAAACGAGTTAGGAAGTCTGTCTTTTTTCTCTGTTTTTGATGTAATTTGTGTAGGTTTGGTATTTCTTCCTTACATGTTTAGCCTCTGTATATAGAGTTCTCTTAGTGAAAATGCTTTAAATTTTGAAGTCAGTTATTTAAAAATTTGATATGGGGTTATTTGGCTTTTTTACTTCTTTTTGATTCGGTTTTGATTATTTGTGTCTGTCAAAGTGTTTCTTAATCTAAGATGGCAAATTTACTAGTGTAATGTTATTCACAATATTTTCCTAGTTATCTTATTTTTTTTATTTGAGATGGAGTCTCTCTCTTTCACTCAGACTGGAGTGCATTGGCACAATGTCAGTTCACCGCAACCTCTACCTCCCGGGTTCAAGTGATTCTCCTGCCTCAGCCTTCAAGTAGCTGAGACTACAGACGTGCACCACCATGCCTGGCTAATTCTTGTATTTTTAGTAGAGACAGGGTTTCACTATGTTGGCCAGGCTGGTCTCGAACTTCTGACCTCAGGTGATCCACAGGCCTCAGCCTCCCAAAGTGCTGGGATTATAGGCATGAGCCAACGCACACTGCCCCTAATTATCTTTTTAATGCCTGTAGTTATTCTTTTTTTCATTCTTTATATTGCTAATTTTTTATTTTTTATTCAGTCCAGCTAAAGGTTTATGAAAATTTTCAACCCTTTCAAAGAATTAGCTTTTAATTTCTTTGATTTTCTTATTGTTTGAACGTTTTTCATTTCATTGATTTCTATTCTTTATTATTTTATTCTTTCTATTTTGTGCTTATTTCCTCCTATTTTTATAGCTTTATAAAGTGGAAACTTAAATCATTCATTTTAGAACTTTCTGTTTTTCAAAATTAAGCATTTAAATTAAGCATCTACCCCTTCACCACTACGTTTGCCAGGCTTTGGTTATCATTACTCTTTCTATCTTTATGAGTTTAGAGAAATTGGTTAATGGGTACAAAAATATAGTTAGATTGAAGGAATAAGATCTAGGGTTTGGTATCACAATAGGGTGACTATATCTAACAATAATTCATTGTATATTTCAAAATAACTAACACAGTGGAATTGTAATGTTCCTAACAAAAAGAAATGATAAATGCTTGAGGTCATGGATATCCCAGTTACCCTGATTTGATCATTACATATTGTATACTTATATCAAAATATCACATGCCCCTGTAAATATGTACAACTATTATAACACAATAATTATAAAAATAATTTTTTTAAAGATAAGCATTTAAAATTATGAAGTTTTAAAGCACTGCTTATTAGCATTGCAGATATTTTGATATGTCATGTTTCATTTTTATTCTTTTCAAACTATTTTCTAATTTCCCTTGTGATTTCTGTTTGACAAAAGTGTACTGTTCAACAATGTTCACTATGCAGGTCACGGGTACAATAAAAGCCCAGTCCTCACTACTATGTAATATATGCATGTAAGGGACCTGGACTTGTATCCCCTAAATATATGTTTTAAAAGTGTACTGTTTAATTTCCAAATACTTGGGGGACTTTTCAGATATGTTTCTGTTGTTTGTTTCCAATTTAATCTTATTGTGATCAGTGAACACATTTTGAACTACTTCCATTGTTTTAAATTTATTGAGACTTGTTTTATGGAACATTATTATATGGTCTCTCTTTGCTCATATTCCACATCCACTTGAAGAGAATGTATATTCTGCTGTTGTTAAAGAGTTAATTATAGTTAATATAGAGTTATATCAGCATTTGTATGGTTAGCACTACAATATTTTAATATTAGTCATTGAAGCACCCATTATTAGCACTGTCAGTGAGAGTTTTGTATATCTTACATAAGATGCTTTTTTAACCTTAAGATACACCCATCCGTTATTCAATAATCCATGTAATTATCAGCTGGAAATGATTAAGGAAGCAGGTGTAGTAAAATTTTTTGAAAGGCAGTAAGTCACACTCAATTTGCACCCAAATCCAACACATCTGCTGAGATGGTTTAGTTCTTAATTAAAATTTGATTTTGAATGAAAACAGCTTTTCCTGTCAGCCAGGGAAAAGCCATGGACATACGCTTAGAAAGAGTTGGAGTGGCTTTTATCTCAGGTATCCACAGGAGAAACTACCTCAGGTGGTACATATACTAATATAAACCACAGAAAAAATTAAAATCAAATCCAGAACCAAATTCTGAGAGAGGAGAGATTGAAATTGATATGAGAGAATTTTCTGAGGACATGGAAATGTTTTATTTCATCATAAAGGTATAGGTTACACGGTAGCATACATTTGTTAAAATTGTACATAGAAGGCCTGGCACAGTAGCTCGCGCATGTAATCCTAGCACTTTGGGAGGCCGAGGTGTGTGGATTTCTTGAGCTCAAGAGTTCAAGACCAGCCTGGGCAACATGTTGAAACCCTGTCTCTGTAAAAATACAAAAAAATTAGCTGGGCATGGTGGCACATGCCTATAGTTCCAGTTGCTCAGGAGGATGAGGTACAAAATCACTTGATCCCAGGAGGCAGAGATTGCAGTGAGCTGAGACAGCACCACTGCACTCCAGCCTGGGCAACAGAGTGAGACTCTGTCTCAAAAAAATGTACATATAAGATTCCTTTAAAAGATATTTCACTGTTTAAAGCAAACAATAATATATTGTGAGATTTATGACATATAGAATTTTACTTTAGAAAAGTAAAAATGATTTGAAAGTGTACAAGAAAAAAACAGTTGGTTTTTTTTTTTTTTTTTTTTTAAAACGTTGCTCTCTTGCCCACGCCGGAGTGCAGTGGTGTGATCTCGGCTCACTCTAACCTCCACCTCCCAAGTTCAAGTGATTTTCGTGCCTCAGCCTCCCGTGTAGCTGGGATTACAGGTGCTGCTCCACCATACCTGGCTAATTTTTGTATTTTTAGTAGAGACGGAGTTTTGCCATGTTAGTCAGGCTGGTCTCAAACTCCTGGCTTCAAGATATCTGCCCGCCTCAGCCTCCCAGACTTAGTGTGCATATTAAGTATCTGGGATGTTAAATATTTAATTACCATATTCCACGATAAAGATTCTGATTTATTAGGTCTGGGGTGAAACCTAGGAACTGGTTCGCTTAACCATTCCAGGTGCTTCCTATAAGGATAGTACAGTGGCTTACACCTGAGAAATAATGAGCAGAAATAATTCAAAAGGGGACAAGGGAGAGATAGGTTTCTGGTCGTTGGGAATGGCTTTTTGAAAGAAGCAGGAGGTGGGGTAAGCATTGTCAAATAGGAAACTTCTGCTAAAGTTAAATAAACAGTGAGGAGTTGCGTGAATTTTGTAGAGAAACATTAATTGCCCGAAAGTCCTGAGATGTAAGGATCCATCCATTTTGTAAACTTCAATCCTATCATTATTTGGTGTATAGAAAGTTTAAAAAAACAAACACAACCAACTGATTTCTGAGCCATGTGTAACCATGGTAACATTTTTACAACCACAATTCTCTTGAAGAGAAAGTAGTGAAAATGGCTGAGTAAACAATAAAGCATATTCTTTAAACATCCTAATGAAAACTAGTTGAAGAGAGGAAATGAATATAGTGAGACTTGGAATTGCAACTCAAGAAAATATTTTACAACATGATCTATACTAATCTCTCACACAACCTTTTCTCAGAGATAACAGGCAAGATAAGGCAGGTTTTTTTTTTTCTTTTTGTAAAGACACTCACCTACGGTGATTAGTAAGTTAGAAGGTCTCTTAAGCTACATGAAAGTGAAGACTTGAATGTTGTACTAATGCGTTTAGAATTTGAAGGTGAACAAAGATAGGTGCAAATTATTTATAATTCACACTGAAGTAGGTATATCATGTATTAAAACTGAATGGTGATTTCAATATGTTAGGAACTTGGTGATTAAGAGGTTTTGAGACATGTCAAGGAACATCATTTTACTCTTCATATCTAGTGAGGTTTCATATTCAAAGTCCATGTACTTGTTATGAGTTATATAAAAGAACACGTAATCATTATAGTAATGGAAGGAGGCCATGACCCTAAATTAGTAAGTGCTAAACTCAGACACAAAGGAAACAGGCATAAACCATTTCCTTCTTCCTCATTTTTGTTGTGTTTGTATGCATGTGTGCATGTGTGTGTAGGTATAGGTGTGTGTGTATACATTTTTATATGCTTTTATGCATTTGTGAATGAAATTGGTAGAAGTTATGGATATAGATAATGAAGTTGTATATTATTTATTAAATTTAGTGTCAATGAAATAGGCAGGGTGAATATGTAGTGATTTAATTGAAAATTGAGTCCCTTTCCTAGTCAAAGAAAGGGGTAACAGACGGCACCTGGAAAACCTGGAAAATCGGGTCAGTCCCACCCTCATACTGCGTTTTCCCAACGGGCCTGGAAAACGGCACACTAGGAGATTGCGTCCCGCACCTGGCTCGGAGGGTCCTATGCCCACGGAGTCTCGCTGATTGCTAGCACAGCAGTCTGAGATCAAGCTGCAAGGTGGCAGCGAGGCTGGGGGAGGGGCGCCCGCCATTACCCAGGCTTGCTTAGGTAAACAAAGCAGCCAGGAAGCTCGAACTGGGTGGAGCCCACCACAGCTCAAGGAGGCCTGTCTGCCTCTGTAGGCTCCACCTCTGGTGGCAGGGCACAGACAAACAAAAAGTCAGCAGGAATCTCCAGAGACTTAAACGTCCCTGTCTGACTGACAGCTTTGAAGAGAGTAGTGGTTCTCCCAGCACGCAGCTGGAGATCTGAGAACGGACAGACTGCCTCCTAAAGTGGGTCCCTCACCCCTGAGCAGCCTAACTGGGAGGCAGCCCCCGAGAAGGGAAAGACTGACACCTCACTGGGCCAGGTACTCCTCTGAGACAAAACTTCCAGAGGAACTATCAGACAGCTGAATTGGTGGTCTCACGAAAATCCGCTGTTCTGCAGCCACTGCTGCTGACACCCAGCCAAACAGGGTCTGGAGTGGACCTCTAGTAAACTCCAACAGACCTGCAGCTGAGGGTCCTGTCTGGTAGAAGGAAAACTAACAAACAGAAAGGACATCCACACCAAAAACCCATCTGTACATCACCATCATCAAAGCCCAAAAGTAGATAAAACTGCAAAGATGGGGAAAAAACAGAGCAGAAAAACTGGAAACTCTAAAAAGCAGAGCACCTCTCCTCCTCCAAAGGAACGCAGTTCCTCACCAGCAATGGAACAAAGCTGGATGGAGGATGACTTTGACGAGTTGAGAGAAGAAGGCTTCAGACGATCAAACTACTCTGAGCTACGGGAGGAAATTCAAAACAATAGCAAAGAAGTTAAAAACTTTGAAAAAAAATTAGAAGAATGGATAACTAGAATAACCAATGGAGAGAAGGGCTTAAAGGAGATGGAGGAGCTGAAAGCCAAGTTTCGAGAACTACGTGAAGATTGCAGAAGCCTCAGTAGCAGATGCGATCAACTGGAAGAAAGGGTATCGCAGATGGAAGATGAAATGAATGAAATGAAGCGAGAAGGGAAGTCTAGAGAAAAAAGAATAAAAAGAAATGAACAAAGCCTCCAAGAAATTTGGGACTACGTGAAACGACCAAACCTACGTCTGATTGGTGTACCTGAAAATGACGGGGAGAATGGAACCAAGTTGGAAAACACTCTGCAAGATATTATCCAGGAGAACTTCCCCAATCTAGCAAGGCAGGCCAACATGCAGATTCAGGAAATATAGAGAACGCCACAAAGATACTCCTCAAGAAGAGCAACTCCAAGACACATAATTGTCAGATTCACCAAAGTTGAAATGAAGGAAAAAATGTTAAGGGCAGCCAGAGAGAAAGGTCGGGTTACCCACAAAGGGAAGCCCATCAGGCTAACAGCTGATCTCTCGGCAGAAACTCTACAAGCCAGAAGAGAGTGGGGGCCGATATTCAACATTCTTAAAGAAGAGAATTTTCAACCCAGAATTTCCTATCCAGCCAAACTAAGCTTCATAAGTGAAGGAGAAATAAAATACTTTACAGACAAGCAAATGCTGAGTGATTTTGTCACCACCAGGCCTGCCCTAAAAGAGCTCCTGAAGGAAGCACTAAACATGGAAAGGAACAACCGGTACCAGCCACTGCAAAAACATGCCAAATTGTAAAGACCATCGAGGCTAGGAAGAAACTGCATCAACTAATGAGCAAAATAACCAACTAACATCATAATGACAGGATCAGATTCACACATAACAATATTAACGTTAAATGTAAATGGGCTAAATGCTCCAATTAAAAGACACAGACTGGCAAACTGGATAAGGAGTCAGGACCCATCAGTGTGCTGTATTCAGGAAACCCATCTCACGTGCAGAGACACACATAGACTCAAAATAAAGGGATGGAGGAAGATCTATCAAGCAAATGGAAAACAAAAAAAGGCAGGGGTTGCAATCCTAGTCTCTGACAAAATAGACTTTAAACCAACAAAGATCAAAAGAGACAAAGAAGGCCATTACATAATGGTAAAGGGATCAATTCAACAAGAAGAGCTAACTATCCTAAATATATATGCACCCAACACAGGAGCACCCAGATTCATAAAGCAAGTCCTGAGTGACCTACAAAGGGACTTAAACTCCCACACAATAATAATGGGAGATTTTAACACCCCACTGTCAACATTAGACAGATCATCTAGACAGAAAGTTAACAAGGATATCCAGGAATTGAACTCAGCTCTAAACAAAGTGGACCTAATAGACATCTACAGAACTCTCCACCCCAAATCAACAGAATATACATTTTTTTCGGCACCACACCACACCTATTCCAAAATTGACCACATAGTTGGAAGTAAAGCTCTCCTCAGCAAATGTAAAAGAACAGAAATTATAACAAACTGTCTCTCAGACCACGGTGCAATCAAACTAGAACTCAGGATTAAGAAACTCACTCAAAACCGCTCAACTACATGGAAACTGAACAACCTGCTCCTAAATGACTATTGGGTACATAATGAAATGAAGGCAGAAATAAAGATGTTCTTTGAAACCAACGAGAACAAAGACACAACCTACCAGAATCTCTGGGACACATTCAAAGCAGTGTGTAGAGGGAAATTTATAGCACTAAATGCCCACAAGAGAAAACAGGAAAGATCCAAAATTGACACCCTAACATCACAATTAAAAGAACTAGAAAAGCAAGAGCAAACACATTCAAAAGCTAGCAGAAGGCTAGAAATAACTAAAATCAGAGCAGAACTGAAGGAAATAGAGACACAAAAAACCCTTCAAAAAATTAATGAATCCAGGAGCTGGTTTTTTTGAGAAGATCAACAAAATTGATAGACCGCTAGCAAGACTAATAAAGAAGAAAAGAGAGAAGAATCAAATAGATGCAATAAAAAAGAAAAAGGGGATATCACCACCGATCCCACAGAAATACAATCTACCATCAGAGAATACTACAAACACCTCTATGCAAATAAACTAGAAAATCTAGAAGAAATGGATAAATTCCTCGACAAATACACCCTCCCAAGACTAAATCAGGAAGAAGTCGAATCTCTGAATAGACCAATAACAGGTTCTGAAATTGTGGCAATAATCAATAGCTTACCAACCAAAAAGAGTCCAGGACCTGATGGATTCACAGCTGAATTCTACCAGAGGTACAAGGAGGAACTGGTACCATTCCTTCTGAAACTATTCCAATTGATAGAAAAAGAGGGAATCCTCCCTAACACATTTTATGAAGCCAGCATCATCCTGATACCAAAGCCAGGCAGAGACACAACCAAAATAGAGAATTTTAGACCAATATCCTTGATGAACATTGATGCAAAAATCCTCAATAAAATACTGGCAAACTGAATCCAGCAGCACATCAAAAAGCTTATACACCATGATCAAGTGGGCTTCATCCCTGGGATGCAAGGCTGGTTCAACATATGCAAATCAATAAATGTAATCCAGCATATAAACAGAACCAAAGACAAAAACCACATGATTATCTCAATAGATGCAGAAAAGGCTTTTGACAAAATTCAACAACCCTTCATGCTAAAAACTCTCAATAAATTAGGTATTGATGGGATGTATCTCAAAATAATAAGAGCTATATACGACAAACCCACAGCCAATATCATACTGAATGGGCAAAAACTGGAAGCATTCCCTCTGAAAACTGGCACAAGACAGGGATGCCCTCTCTCACCGCTCCTATTCAACATAGTGCTGGAAGTTCTGGCCAGAGCAATCAGGCAGGAGAAGGAAATAAAGGGTATTCAATTAGGAAAAGAGGAAGTCAAACTGTCCCTGTTTGCAGATGACATGATTGTATATCTAGAAAATC
>NW_026652276.1:33351431-33432336 GCF_009828535.3 Hylobates moloch | reverse complement strand
TAAAAAAAAAAAAAAAAAAGAAACTAAAAATGGAAAAAAAAAAAAAAAGAAAATTGAACCAAAAGCCTAATTAATGCAGAAATACATTCAAATTAATTAAAGAGCTGTCACAACCAGTCAGAATATTTTCATAATAACAGTGAATAGTTTTTAAAATTTCTTCATAGATTTAATAATCTCAAGCACCTAGAGCATGTTATCATAATCTTATATTGGGAAATGATATATCCTCATCAGATAAATGTGCATAATGTTAAATTAATGTCTTTTGAAGATGCTGTTAAATATAAAAAAATTAAAATTAAAGCAGGATACTGGAATACATGTACATATTCACAAACAGTGACATTAAGAATCTACAAAAAATAGTCATTTTTCCCTGAATCAGAGCAATGAATCAGAATGATAAGGATGTTATGAGGACTGGTAAGTTATTCCTCTTTGTGTTGTCCCTTCATTGAAGAATATGATCAAAACTTGGTAAAATGAAGTGCCTGAGATGAATGGGGAATAAAATATGAAAGTATTTAAATGTTAAAGATGTGACTGATGAGTGCCTATTTCAGAGAGTCCCTAAATTGAATAGCCTATCAGTATTGAAGTGGAAGACAATATTTTCATCTTGCGTTAATCAGTTCTATTGAATTCTTGCTGGGTTCAGAGTTCTATACTAGATATAAAAACACAAGGCTTAATGGAGTTGTTGCTGAGATAGAAAATATTGCCTCCTTTTACATCAATATTTATAATACCATTGGATCCTATTTATAAAGCAAATCAATTGTGCACATAAATAGTACTAGTTATTGGGGAAAGGTCTTATGCTAGCTAGCTGCTTAGTGCTTTGTATGTATTGTCACTGTAAACCTACTTTACCATAATAGAATTCATGCCCACAGTGTAAACGGGGAGGATTTAAATTTTATTATCCATAAGGTTTGATAATATTCATATTGATGATTAATTTGCTATAATTGCAAATTGTTCAACTGGAATTAACCTAGGCAATGAAGGAACTGTTCTCATTTAAATAGAATCTACACAGGGCTGAAAGCCACACGACTTGTCCTACTCCAGCCCTGGAGCAAGCCCGCCAGGTGGCCTTCATAAGGTTGCAAGGTATTCCATTTTAAAACAAGTGAGCCCACATTCAAACTTTCCATCCAGAATATTTATGTCTGAAATATTTTATCTGGATAATACTTAATCTTTTCATTTGGAAAACAATTTGAGAAAATGACAAACTTAGCAGTGTATTTTCTAGTTAAGTTTTAGTGTCATGTTATGACATATGGGAGACTTCGACTTCCTGCCTGGATATTCACTAACAGTTACTGGGTGAGAAACTGCTGGACAAAATAAAAAGAGTCCTTCAGGAGTGCCGAGCGGGAGTTTTTTTGCAGCACAGTCGGTATGCCTCTGGGCAGCAACCAAGGACATTGCCTCTGCCAGGCAGTAAGTGACTGCACAATCATACTGGAGGTTTTAAATATTTGTTTGCCTTCATATAGTCATTTGCCTAGTTTTTAGATTGCCCCACCGCTCCATAGATGAGTAATAATTGAACACTTTGTCAAATATAGTTGGTTGCCTTAAATCAGAATTTATAAAACACAGTTTATTAGAACATTTCTTGATAAAAAAGATTAATGATAATGTTATGGGATCTTTGGGATTCTGGCTGGAAACCTCTGTGGCTGGTGGTGTCTTTGCCCGAGTTTTGCGGAGGCCTGCTGGGCTCATCTCACCCATTCGGCCTGGCAGGCTGAGCTTGGCTGATGCTACCGGCCTGGTTCCCATGCCTGCAAAGGGTGGGTCAGGCGTGGAACAGCGAGGGGTGTGTGAGTGAGCGTGCAGCCCGGCCACTGCACACAGACATGCTGGCTGCTGCAGTGGGGTGGGCAGCTCCAGGTGTCAGCATGGGTGCCGGCTCCGTGAGGCTGTGGCTGGACCAGGTGCCCCACATACAGCTTTCATGACTGGCACTGGGGAACACGGTAGCACCCGGAAGCTTGGAGATACCAGGAACCCCAGGGCCCCAAAGAGGGAGTCACAGCCTTGGCTTGGGGAGCTCCCAGGTCTGGGACCCCCAAATGGCTGCAATTATTTTTTCCTTCTCTTTGCCCATAACATGGCAAGCAAGGGGCATGTCTCAGCCCTGTTTGTGTTACAGCTCTTTCAGGCTTGCCATTGGGTGGTTCCTGAGTTCTTGTCCTGTGACCAGGAAGAATGAGGTACGCAGAGAAGTGGAGGGTGGGCCAGATGAAGAGGAGCTTTATTGAGCATTAGAACAGTTCAGTGGAAACCCACAGGGGGAAGCTCCTTTCCTCAGCCAGGGTGTCCCATCATGAGTTCATCTCCTAGCAGAGATGGTAGCTCCTCTCTGCAGGTGGTCATTCCAATGTCTGCAGCTCTCAGCAGAGAGGAGGCTCTGGAGTGGGTAGCTCCTCTTTGAAGCTAGTCATCCTGACATCTGCTGCTCTCAGGAGAGAGAAGGCCCTGGAGTGGGTACCTCCTTTCTGCAGCTGGTCATCCCCACATCTGCTGAGCTCTAGCTGAGTCCAGGGCTTTTATGGGAGGAAGTGCATGCTGATTGGTTCATGGGCAACCATGGGCAGGCCAGAAAAGGCATCACAAGGTTGATGGTGCCTGGCCTAAAGGTGGGGCCTCACCAGAGACCCGCCCTTTTCTGTCCAGGAGTCTGTCTGCCTCTGGCTGCCATTCATGGCACCCAGGCTGTTTGTGCCAAGGAGCACCTGCAGGCCAGTGCTGAGTTGCCCTCCATCCCCCTTGGCTTCCCGCCCATGCTCATCCATGGCCAAAGTCTGGAGGGAGCTGAGGTGACAGAGGGCTCGTGTGTCAGCACTGCCCTGAGTGTGTGCATACCCTGCTGGTCTGTGACAGCACCTGGGCTCAGTCCCAACTTTGCTCCAAGATCTGAGCAGGTGCTGACATCAGGGAAAAGCAAGGCAGTGGGAGCAGGCATTTCTTTTCTTTTCTTTCTTTCTTTTTTTTTTATTTGAGACAGTCTCGCTCTGTCACCCAGGCTGGAGTACAGTGGCATGACATTTCTGAGCCGGTGAGGGCAGGGAGGGCCTTCCCAGGCCCCCAAGAGTTCAGGGATGCCTGGGTTTGAAGCTGCAATTTGGGCAGCTGCAGTTGGGTAGGGGGCGGGGCTCCTACCTGCTCCATGGAGCAGGATACCCGGGTCCACAGCCATAACTTGGGCAGCTGTGGCTGCACCCGGGGAACTCCCGCCCCAGCAACTCATAAGGGGCAGGCCTCCCACTTGTCACTGGCTCCACAGACTGTGCAGCCCGGGCTGTGCCTCCCTGCTGCAGCTGGCATGATGGCAGCGGCCACTCCAGACTGGCTGCTGCTGCCATCAATAAGCTTTAGAGTATGAATGTCATGTTATTAGCACATATAACGAATACTTTTTCTGTTGAAGCAATGAATCTCTTCTTTTGATATCAATATGTAGAAAAAACAATTTCCTTTTGAAAATTTACTGACAAACCCTCTGACACCACTTCATAGAACACGGGGCCATCAAAATTCCATTTTGAAGCCAAGGGATAATGTTCAATATTAGGTTCAAGGGAGTGAGGATAAGCTTGGTTTCCCTTTGTCTTTGACTGTTGTCAATTTGAATATAATAGTATTTTGTAGATGGATTAATAAGATTGAGGTAGAGGTGTTTGTATGTGTGCTTGTGTGTACATGTTAATAAAAGTGTTTTGTATGTATTAACAATAAACCATATTCATTTTGATGTTACTCTTCTAAGTACTATTTTATTATAAAAATGAAGGAAGTCTAAATGTATCTTTCATCTCTCAAAAGCCTCACATTTTTAAATGAAGTAGATATTTATTATAAAATGTTTGCTAAATCGAGGAAGGAAGAGATTTTAAAGTAGGAAAAAAGTGGAAAGCCTCTCATGAAAATAGTGCACGTGGATGAAGGCTTTTAATGCTCCTTTTTCTAAGCATATGTCAAGATCTTGATTTTTTTCTTCCTCTGAACTAGGGATAGAACTCTTAAGGATGATTCTGTTCATTATATCACTCTCAGCAGAAATCACATTACAAAGAGGAAATTGTGATATTATGAAGACTGAAAATAACTATGTTTTAGTATAAATCTACTACAGTATTTTATTATATTGCTAAATGCACTTTCCCTAATAAGCAAAATTGTTCCATAACTCCATTTATAGGTGATTTTTTTTCCCATGGGTTATTTTGTTTCTGTGCACTTTTCTCCTCTTCAATATCTCTTTACACAGATGCAACACATCGCTTTCCATTTCTGTGAAAGTTAGTGAAACTTGAAAGCACATGTTGCAGTTAGTCATTTCACTCTTTCAGCAGACACTTCACTGAAAGGAAGGAATTATGCAAAAGTTGCCCCCAACTAACACGACAAAGTGAGCAAATACAGGGCCTCCAATTTTGCTGTTAGAAACACAGCTTGTCCTGCTAACAAGAATTTTTAATGGTTACTCAGAACTACAGGTGTAGAAAACATTCTCTTATTTTGTAAACTAGGGTAATTCCTCCATTTCAGCTGGCCTGCCTCAGGCTCTTCTCAGGGTGTTCCTAGGACCACTAGGGTGTCCCTAAGGCACTTTCACATAGTTTACAAGGTTCTCTTTTATCCAACTATATATCTGGGTGAGGCCAGATTTTCTTCATATACTTCCACCAAAAACAACACATCACAACAAATTGGATACCAAAGGTATAAGAATCCAACTGTCTTTTGTTAAGCACAACATGAAGTAGCTGTTTCCAAAATGTTAAGACAACTGATTTTCTTTTAAAAATATAGTCATTTTAATACAATGTTTGTATTATGTATATCGTACATAATATATACTATTTTTATTGTATAATAATTTATAAATAAATACTATTTTACTGTATAATGATTTATAAGTAAATATTTCTAGATGCCACAGTGTTAATTTCAAATCTGGTAAGTATTGATGGATATAACTGACACAGAGTAAACATTCCTTTGGGTTCCTGATTTTTAAGAGTGTAAAAGGTAAAATCAGAGTGTAAAATCTGAAACCAAAAAGTTTCAGATTTTATGTTTTAGAGCATGCCATCTACCAACTAAAGCAGAAGAAAACTAATTTTTTTCCTTAAAATAAGAATTTGAGGAAATATATTTTTGGGTTTATTGTCTCAAGCATATATTTCAAGGTAGTTTTCATGGCATTGGTGTGAAAGTCTAAGAATATCATTGCTAAAAAACAAATGAAAATATTTAGAATGTAAGGTATTTATATTTTTTTCTAGTTGTGTGACTCAAACTTCTATATGCATTAAATTAACAATGACATTTCCAAATAAATAGTTCCCTTGGTGTTATGTGAATTAGAGAGTGAAAGGTCATGAGTACAGGCACACTTCATTTTATTGTTCCTCACTTTATTATGCTTCACATATATTGTGTTTTTCTTACAAATCAAAGATTTGTGGTAATCCTGCATTGAGCAAGTCTATCAGCACCATTTTTCCAACAGTATGTGCTCACTTCATGTCTTGTGTCATATTTTGGTAATTCTCCCAATATTTCAAACTTTTTCATCATTTTTACATCTTTCATAATAATTTGTGATCAATTATCTTTGATGTTACCATTGTAATTGTTTTGGGGTGCTATGAACCACATGCTTAGAAGACAGTCAACTTAATCAACAAATATGCATGTTCTCACTGCTCCACTGACTAGCCATTCCCCTATCTCTCTCCCTCTCCTCTGGCCTCCCCCTTTCCTGAGGCATGACAATATTGACAATAGGTCAGTCAATAACCCTACAATGGCCTCTCAAGTGTTCAAGTAAAAGGAAGGGTTGCACATCTCTCACTTTAAATAAAAAGCTAGAAACAAGTAAGCTTAGTAAAAAAGGCATGTTGAAAGCCAAGATAGGATGAAAGCTAGGCCTCTTGTAACAGTTAGCCAAGTTGTAAATGCGAAAGAAAAGTTCTTAAAGGAAATTAAATTGCTACTCCAGTGAATACCCAAATCATAAGAAAGTGAAACAGTTTTATTGCTGATATTTGGAAAGTTTTAGTGGTCTGGATAAAAGATGAAACCAGCTACAGTATTCCCTTAAGCCAAAGCCTAATCCAGAGTGAGGCCCTAACTCTCTTTAATTCAACGAAGGCTAAGAGAGGTGAAGAAGCTGCCAAAAAAATGTTTGAAGCCAGCAGAGAGGTTGGTTCGTGAGGTTAAAGGAAAGAAGCCACATCTATAACATAAAAGTGAAAGGTGAAGCAGCAAGTGCTGATGGAGAAGCTGCAGCAAATTATCTGGAAGAACTAGCTAAGATCATTGATGAAGGTGGCTACATTCAATAACAAATTTTCAGTGTAGATGAAACAGTCTTGTGTTGTAAGAAGATGTCATCGAAGATTTCACATATACAGATAAATTAATGAGTGATTTCAAAGCTTCAAAAAACAGGCTGAGTCTCTTGTTAGGGGCTAATGTAGCTGGTGACTTTAAGTTGAAGCCAGTGGACATTTGCTATTCCAAAAATCCTAGGAGCCTAAAGAATTATGCTGAATCTACTCTGTCTGTGCTCTGTAAATGGAACAACAAAGCCTGGGTGACAGTACATCTTTTGGCAGTATGGTTTACTGAATATTTTCAGCCCACCGTTGAAACCTCCTGCCCAAAAGATGTCTTTTGAAATATTACTGCTCATTGACAATGCACCTAGTCACTCAAGAGTACATCTGATGGAGATGTACAAGAAGATGGATGTTGTTTTCATGCCTGCTACATCCATTCTGTAGCCCAAGGATCAAGGAGTAATTTTTGACTTTCAAGTCTTAATTCAGATATATGTATATTTTTTAAGGCTATAGATGCCATAAACAGAGATTATTTTGATAGATCTGGGTAAATTCAAAACCTTCTGGAAAGGACTCACCATTCTAGATGTATTAAGAACTTTAATGATTCATAGGAGGAGGTCAAATACCAACATTAAAAGGAGTTTGGAAGAAATTTATTCCTACCCTCATAGATGAGGGGTTCAAGACTTCAGTGGAGGATGTAACTGCAGATGGAATGAAAATAGCAAGAGAACTATAATTAGAAGGGGAGCCTAAATACGTGACTGAATTGCAGCAATCTCATGATAAAAAACTTGAACGTATAAGGAGTTGCTTCTTGTGGATCAACAAAGAAAGTGATTTCTTGAGAAACTAACTGCTGGTAAAGATGTTGTGGATGTTGTTAAAGTGACAGCAAAGGATTTAGAATATTACATAAACTTAGTTGTCAAAACAGTGGCAGGCTTTGAAAGGGTTGACTCCAGTTTTGAAAGAGATTCTACTGTGAGTAAAATTCTATCAAAAAACATTGCCTGCTCCAGAGAAATCTTTTGTGAAAGGAAGATTCAATGCATGCAGCAGATTTCATTGTTGTCTCATTTTAAGAAATTGCCAGAGCCACCCCAATCTTTAGCAACTACCCCCAATCGATCAGCAACCATTAGCATTGAGACAAGACCCTCCACCAGCAAAAAGATTATGAATCATTCAGGGCTCAGATAATTGTTAGCATTTTTTAGCAATGAAGTATTTTTAAAATAAGGCATGTACATTTTTTATACATAGTATTGTATACATAATAGATTACAGTATAGTGTAAATGTAACTTCTATATGCACTGGGAAACCAGAAAATTCATGTGACTCACTTGTTGCAATATTCACTTTATTTTGGTGGTCTGGAATCAAATCTGCAATATCTCCAAGATATGCTTGTATTCTAAATATGATCAAAAATTATTTTGATACTTGCTTTCATTTTTATACCACCTTTATTTCCCATTTGCAGTTGCTATTTGTTATTTATTTACTGCATTTAGGCATCCAAATTCTTTTTTGAATCAAGTTATCTTCCTTTTATTTATTTCATGCTAGTCTGGATTATTTTCTTCCAAAAATTATAAATACCCTATAGAAAGAGTTATGTTTAAATGTGTTGCCCCTCACTTATATACTGTTGATGAGAATGTAAATTAGCCCACTATAGAGAGTGGTTTGGAGATTTCTTAAAGAATCAAAAGTTGAACTAACACTTGACCCTGCAATCTCATCACTAGGTATACACCCAGTGGAAAATAAATCATTCTACCAAAAGAACACATGCACCCCTATTCACAATAGCAAAACTATGGAATAAACACAAGGGCCCATCAATGGTGGACTGAATAGAGGACATGCAATACATATACACTGTGTGTATTAGTTTGTTCTCATGCTGCTAATAAAGACATGTCTGAGACTGGGTAACTTGTAAAGGAAAGAGATTTAATTGACTCACAGTTAAGCATGGCTGAGAATGCCTCAAAATCATGACAGAAGACAAAGGAGGAGCAAAGGCACATCTTACATGGTGGCAGGCAAGAGCGCATGTGCAGGGGAACTACCCTTTATAAAACCATCAGATCTTGTGAGAATCATTCACTATCACAAGAACAGCATGGGAAAAACCCATACCCATGATTTAATTACCTCACAACACGTCCCTCCCATGACACATGGGGATTATGGGAGCTACAATTCAAGATGAGATTTGGGTGGGGACAAAACCAAACCACAGCATTTCACTCCTGGCCCCTCCTAAATCTCATGTCTTCATACTTCAAAACAAAGCATGCCTTCCCCACAGTCCTCCAAAGTCTTAACTCACTTCAGCATTAATTCAAAAGTCCACAGTCCAAAGTCTTATCTGAGACAAGGCAAGTCCTTTCTGTCTATGAGCCTGTAAAATCAAAAGCAAGTTAATTACTTCCTACCTACAATGGGAGTACAGGCTTTGGGTAAATACAGCCATTCCAAATGGGAGAAATTGGCCAAAGCAAAGGGGACTACAGAGCCCATGCAAGTCTGAAATCCAGTGGGGCAGTCAAATTTTAAAGCTCCAAAATAATCTCCTTTGACTCCAGGTCTCACATACAGGTCACACTGATGCAAGAGGTGGGTTCCCATGGTCTTGGGCAGCTCCACCCCTGTGGCTTTGCAGGGTAAAGCCTCCTTCCCGGCTACTTTCGTGGGTTGGTGTTGAGTTTCTGCACCTTTTCCACGTGCACTGTGCAAGCTGTTGGTGTATCTATCATTCTGGGGTGTGGAAGATGGTGGCCCTCTTCTCACAGGTCCACTAGGCAGTCCCCAGTAGGGATTCTGTGTGGGGGCTCTGACCCCACATTTCGCTTCCATACTGCCCTAGCAGAGATTCTCCATGAGGGCTCCACCCCTGTAGCACACATCTGCCTAGACATCCAGGTGTTTCCATACATCCTTTGAAATCTAGGCAGAGGTTCCAAAACTTCAGTTTTTGACTTCTGTGCACCCACAGGCCCAACACCATGTGGAAGCTGCCAAAGGCTGGGGCTTGCACCCTCTGAAGCCATGGCTGGAGCTGTACCTTGGCCCTTTTAGCTACAGCTGGAGTGGCTGGGATGCAGGGCACCAAGGCCATAGGCTTCACACAGCAGGGGGGCCCTGGGCCAAGCCTACGAAAGCATTTTTTCCTCCTAGGACTATGGGCAGGCAGGCCGGTGATTGCAGAGGCTGCCTGAAAGTTCTCTGACATGCCCTGGAGATGTTTTCCCCATTGTCTGGGTGATTAGCATTTGGTACCTCATTATTTATGCAAATTTTATGCAGCTGGCTTGAATTTCTCCCCATAAAATGCGTTTTTCTTTTCTATAACATTGTCAGGCTGCAAATTTTCCAAACTTTTATGCTCTGCTTCCCTTTTAAACGTAAGTTCCAATTTCACATTCTCTCTCTCAAGTTCAAAGTTCCACAGATCTCTAGGGTAGGGGAAAAATGCTGCCTGTCTATTTTCATAGCAAGAGTGACCTTTACTCCAGTTCCCAACAAGTTCCTCATCTCCATCTGCAACCACCTCAGCCTGGATCTTATTGTCCCTATCACTATCAGCATTTTGGTCAATTCATTCAACAAGTCTTTAGGAAGTTCTAAACTTTCCCACATTTTCCTCTCTTCTTCTGAGTCGTCTAAACTGTTCCAACCTCTGTCTGTTACCCAGTTCCACAGTTGCTTCCATAATTTCAGTTATCTTTATAGCAGCACCCCACTCTACTGGTACCAATTTACTGTATTAGTCTATTCTCATGCTGCTAATATAGACATAACCAACACTGGGTAATTTGTAAAGGAAAGAGGTTTAATTAACTCACTGCTAAGCATGGCTGGGGAGGCCTTACAATCATGGCAGAAGGCAAAGGAAGAGCAAAGGTATTTGTCTTACATGGCAGCAGGCAAGAGACTGTGTGCAGGGGAACTACCCTCTATAAAACCATCAGATCTCATGTGACTTATTCACTATCACTAGAACAGCAAGGGAAAAATCTAAAATCTACCCCCATGATTTAATTACCTCCCACTGGGTCCCTCTCACAACATGTGGGGATTATGCAAACTACAATTCACCATGAGATTTGGGTGGGGACACAGCCAAACCATATCACTGTGGAATACTATGTATCCATAAAAATGAATGAAATCACGTCCTTTGCAGCAACATGGATGCAGCTGGAGGCTATTATCCTAAACAAATTAATGCAAGAACAAAAAACCAAATACCATATGTTGTCACATGTAAGTGGGAGCTAAACATCAGGTCCACATGGACATAAAGATGGGAACAACCGATACTGGGGTCTAGTAGAGGAGGGAGAGAGGAGGCCAGCCGCGGTGGCTCACGCCTGTAATCCCAGCACTTCGGGAGGCTGAGGCGGGTGGATCACGATGTCAGGAGATCGAGACCATCCTGGCTAACATGGTGAAACCCCATATCTACTAAAAAATACAAAAAATTAGCTGGGTGTGGTGGCGGGCGCCTGTAGTCCCAGCTACTCAGGAGGTTGAGGCAGGAGAATGGCGTGAACCCAAAAGGCGGAGGTTGCAGTGAGCCAAGATCACGCCACAGCACTCCAGCCTGGGTGACAGAGCGAGACTCTGTCTCAAAAAAAAAAAAAAAAAATTGGGGAGGGAGAGAGGAAGGGGGGCAAGGGTTGAAAAACTACCTATTGGGTACTATGCTCACTACCTGGGTGACAAGTTCAGCCATACCCCAAACCTCAGCATCGTGAGAAATACTTCTGTAACAAACCTGCACATGTACCCCTTGATTCTAAAACAAAAGTTGAAAAGGAAAAAAAAAAGGTCCCTAAAATACAAAATATGTTATAGTAGGTATAAAACAACCCTTATTAAATGAATTAGAAGGTGTTATAAAACTTGGTACAATTAATGTTACATCTAATAAATCTAATTGTTTCTTTTGGGTGAAGTTGCAAAAACAATGATAAGACTTATGGGACTAAATTGTTTCTACAGTCCTCTTACTCTTTATACTTAATGAAAATATGTCTTCTCAGAATTGAGTTTTTAAAAATTGTTTCCCCCAAATCAAAGGTTACAATTTAAACATCTTTTTGTGTGTTTTGCTTACTGTGTTCCCACTTTCTCAAGAAATAGGAAAAATGCACAATATCTTTGTGAAATATTTATTTCATGAACTTTAAATAAAATTGCTATGATACAAAGAGATGGATGACTGATTTAAATCAGAGAGTTAGAAAAATGGTTCTTCGCTTAAAATGTCAGTAAAATCAGCCACATCTAGACCTCCAAATTCACCCCCACTTTAAAGTGATTTTAGTAAGTTTGGGCGAAACTTATTTCAGGTTTAAGAACAGCTGGGTTTTTTTTTTTGTCCCTTTCAGAAGTCACTTCCAAAAAACAACTGTTTATTAAAAATTTTAAACCTAAAAGTTTAAAATTCAAAACCGATTCAACAGTAGGTGTAGTCTACAAAGAAGTAAGTGTAAAATGGTCAGGAATGAAACAGCAACCATAGGTAAAGCTGGTCTAACAGTCTGACAGAGAGGCTATTATGGCATCTACAGCTCTGCCTAATGGAAGAGCATTTTGAAAACTGAATTAAAGCTGAAAACTGCCACATGCACCAGAAGTATATGTTTCAAAAAACAAAGCCAGCAGTCAGAAGGGGCAGAGAGGGAAAGAGTGAGAGAGTGAGAGCAAGAGTGAGTGAGCAAGTGAGAGACAGAGAGAGAGAGAGAATAAGCTTCAGGAATGCACAAAGAAAAATGTCATTCCTATTATGCAAATTAGAACTTAAAGCAGTGTCATAAGCAAAAACTGAGATTTTTCTGTCATTAATAAATTCCCTAATAAAAACTGCAATGATCAACTGTGCGGATGATCAAAGAACATCAAAGATTATAGAAGCAGACCAGCAAAATTATATAATCGTAAAAAAGAGTATTAAGACAAATTCTTCAGCCAGGTAATCCTTAATGATGCAGGATTTAAAGTCAATATCATTTGTAAGTATTGGTATCTAGTTAACTATATTGTACACAAATTAAATATTGTATTTAGCAAATTATTATCCTGTATCAGTGTTTCTCAGCCTGTTTTTTTAAAATTATCAGCCCCATATAGAGAAAAAATTTAATTTAAATTTACCTTTTACCTAATGAGATAATTGAATACTAAAGAATAATATTTTGCTGGGTAAGTTACAAACCCAGCAAGATTTGCTGCCCTGTCCCCCCCAAAAGAACTGATCTTACTTCCTTGGGGGGCAATATTGCTCTAGTTGAGAAGGCATGTTCTATTTGAATTCAATTTTTCTCATTTTTAAATATCAACCATTTCAAAATCTTTCCAATTACAGGTAAAAAAAATTAGAACATGGGCCAGGTGTGGTGGCTCATGCCTGTAATCCCAGCATTTTGGGAGGCCGAGGCAGGCGAATCACGAGGTCAGGAGATCGAGACCATACTAGCTAACACGGTGAAGCCCCATCTCTACTAAAAATACAAAAACAGAATTGGCTAGGCATAGTGGTGTGTGCCTGTAGTCCCAGCTACTCGGGAAGCTGAGGCAGGAGAGTAGCATGAACCCGGGAGGTGGAGCTTGCAGTGAACCGAGATCGCGTCACTGCACTCCAGCCTGGGCGACAGAGCGAGACTCCATCTCAAAAAAAAAAAAAAAAAGAGAACATCAGTGGGAAAATTACTTAACCTCTTACAAACCTATTTTCTCCTTTGTTAAATGGGGTTAATTGCCTGATCTCTCTCCTTTTTGATGGGAGCTGAGCCACGTGTAGGTGTCTGGAAGGAAACCCAGCGACCGGGAAGTGGACCTCTTCCCATGATGTTGGGGGCTAGGAGGAGTCCACAAACATTCCAAGAGAGAAGTATTGAAGGTACATTGTCTAGACTGGGAGCAGAATAAAGACCAGAAACTCAAATCCGAGGGATCATTTGAGATGTGTGAAGCCAGATACCACAAATTTTGATTTTAGAGATGTTTACATGGGAGGTTGGAGGTTCTTCAAGACTTTCACAGACCATGTATTTTAACACACATTTGTAGTCAGCCCTTTTTTTAGGTCTTGTAGCTTCTTTTACTTTTTCCTAATTAACTGAAGTCCATACTTTATTTGGATTTCCTTAGTTCTAGCACTGTTCCTTTTTAAAAACCTTTTATTTTAAGTTCGGGGGTGCATGTGCAGGTTTGCTACACAGGTAAACTTGTGTCATGGGGGTTTGTACAGATTATTTCATCACCCAGGTATTAAGCCTCATACCCTTAGTAATTTTTTCTGATTTTCTCCCTTCTCTCACCTTCTACCCTCTGATAGGTCCCAGTCATGTTGTTCCCCTGTATGTGTCCATGTGTTCTCATCATTTAGCTCCCACTTGTAGAACATGCAGTATTTGGTTTTATGTTCCTGTGTTAGCTGAGGATAATGGCCACAAAATCCATCCATGTATCTGCAAAAGACATAACCTCATTTTTTTATTGGCTGCATTGTATTCCAAGGTGTATATTTGCCACATTTTCTTTATTCAGTCTATCATTGATGGGCATTTAGGTTGATTCCATGTCTTTGCTATTACGAATAAATGTTGCAATGAACATACAAGTGCATGTGTCTTAAAGTCATATTTTTTGTTGTGCTTCCTCTTGCAACTCCCTTTTAGATACAGATGTTACGACTCTTCTGTTTTTCTCCTTCCATCTTTTCCTCATTCTTGAGGTCTGAGGTAGAGGGTGTAGAAACATTGCTGGTCCACAGTAAAATTCACATTGAAAATCTGCTCTGGAGAATGTGATGCTCAAAATTTTTAAAGCTATGCTTGTGAAGTGTTGGGTTGGGTGTGTTTCTAAATGTTCTTTGCCATCTGAGATCTGGTTGTGATCTCCGAGATTTGGTTTCAATCTCCTTAGTAACAGAAGAATTCATCCTTCCCCATGCGTGAGTCATTTCTTATGAAACTCAACATTCTGTGTGAAAGAAAATGTAAGTAGTTGAAGTAATGTTTTGTTATCAGCTAGGCACAAACTCCTATCCCTACACTGTTACAGAGCCTAACCAGCTTGTTGCCACATGTGCTAGAAGCCAATACTACGACACCAGGATTTTTGGGAAAAATAAAGCCTTTTATTGAAAGCTGGCCAACAAGGAGACAGGAATCCAGCTCAAATTTATTCCCTGTGCTGTCTTTAAGGAAGTAATTTGATTGGACAAGATTTAGATGGTGGAATCTGTGATTAATAGGTGTTTGGTGGAACGAAAGGGAGGTCTGGAAAATCCTTGGGCATGCTCAGTTATCTCTTCACACTACCTCATGGATAACATGTGCAAATTTGGGGAGGAGTTAGTATGAAACATGCAGTGCAAATTTGGGTTGTGACGTCAGCAAGCTGGTTCTGTGCAGAATCTAGTTGACCATATTGATTGCAACCAATTTTAGCTAGTTGTGTTATCTTTCAAGCAGACACAGTTTCAGTGTTTTTGCAAGTTGTTTCTTTTTTTATCTATCATCTTGCAAACTCAAGAATTTCTGTTAGTCGTTGGTGTGTTTAACTCTTTGGGGCATCGTTTCAACACTATTCCTAAATATTAGATTGATGCAAAAGTAACTGTGGTTTTTGCCTTACTTTTAACTACAAAAACTGCAATTACCTTTGCACCAACTTAATACATTCAATGACCTCATGTAAGAAGCAGAGGTAAATTTTCTAGTCCGTTAACTCTGCAATTAATGGAAAACTAATGGAAAACATTTTGGACAGTTTATTCCTCCATGTAAATGTTTAACACTATTAATTATTTCTGGATTATTAGTCAGGGTTCTCCAGAGGGATAAAACTAATAGGGCATATGTGTATATGAAGGGGAGTTTATTGAGGAGAGCTGACTCACACAATTACAAGGTGAATTCCCATGATATGCTGTCTGCAAGCTGAGGAAGAAGGAAGCCAATAGTGGCTCAGTCAGAGTTCAAAAGCCTCAAAAGCAGGGAAGCTGATAGTAGAGCCTTCAGTCTGTGGCTGAAGGCCTGAGAGCCCCTGGAAAACCACTGGTGTAAGTCCAAGAGTCCAGAAGCTGAAGAACCTGGAGTCTGATGACCAAGGGCAGGAAGCATCCAGCACGGGACAAAGAAGAAAGCCAGAAGACTCAGCAAGCCAGCTCATCTCACTTTCTTCTGCCTGCTTTCTTGCAGCTGAGCTGGCAGCCAATTGGATGGTGCACACTCACATTGAGGGTGAATCTTCCTCTCCCAGTCCACTGACTCAAATGTTGATCTCCTCTGGCAACACCTTCACAGACATACCTAGAAACAATACCAGCTATCTAGGCATCCTTCAATCCAATCAAGTTGACACCTAATATTAGCCATCACACTGATGATCAGATTTTCAAAAACATGTTGTATTGGAAATTTGGCTGTATTTCTATGACTATTCTCTTATAAAAACTGTCTCACCAAGATATTGTAATACATCTCCATGGACAATTTCTTACAATGCCCACATATAGTGACAGTTTATTTCTTTATGTTTATTTTTCCATTCATTAATTTTTTGAAGAGAAAGATTAAATTTAATACAAACTCACTAGTTCAATTCAAGTAGAGGTGATTGTTCAGAAGGAAACTTGGAAAAAGATGAGTGTTTTAGAGAATGTGGAACCAATATGAGAAGGAGCTGAGTCAAAAACTCTGACTCTATTTCTGACTGGAAGACAAAATGGTGGTCGAGACTGTCTCTGCTTCTCCCTTTTCTCTCTCGGATTTGGTAGGACTATTTCCGGATTTTATCTGTTATCATCTAGGCTAAAGTTTAAATTCCCCAGAAAAGCTTCTTTTATAGGGTCAGGGGAGAAATGGTGAAGCCCATCTCAATGTGGAATTAAAGACGTGTGAGTCATCTCAGAACTTCAAATCCTACATTTAATATGGAGACTGTATATCCCAAAAACAATGTTCAGAGGCATCCGTAGAGTTGCTATCTAGATATAAGAACTGGGAGAAGTAACACAGAGGGAAGTAGAAGCGAAGCAAGCTTGGTAGGAAGCAAGAAATTCCCAACACACAGATACTTTGGGCAGTGTAAGAATTATCTTTATTCAATCATTAGATTTGCCTGAGATGTGTCGACTTCAAAGAAATCTGGGAAATTCATTTCTCTCTGATGTGGAGGAATTACTTATATTTAACAGAATTCCAGAGTTTTGTTTTATTGTACTTATAGTTCATTTGAAACACTTTCCTATGTACTTTTAGAATTAGAGTTGCATCTGCCTGAGAATAATTAAGAGTGCCGGTATTATAATACTACTGCTGAAGCAATGGTTTTGAACGTTTTAGTTTATTTCACCTTAGTATTCAGTGAAAATGAATGACTAGAAAATGGTAAAAGATGGCTGTGTTAATACTAATGATAAATTGCATAGGTTTCATAATCATAACACTGTTGAAGCAAAGATGGGAGACATGAAGGCCATGAAAACAGCATCCCTTTTACTGTGTTACTTTTACATGAATAATTGTGTATTCAACCATAGAACAAAAAGGAACAAACTTTAAAACTATGACTCTGGGTAACAATGCAAACACAGGATTCCTGTGTCATACATTATACTAGAATAAAGTCAAAATTGATCAAATAATTATTTAAAAAGTTAAAGCATGTGGGGAATTTTTTTTATTATTCAAAGTAAAAAAACGCCTTTCTAACTGATATAAAAGCCAAAACAACTCAAAGTAAAGGTTAATTATCTCTATTACAAAAAAAATCTGCACTGCATGATCGATGATGAAGCAAAAAGTGAATATTGGCAACTCATACTAAAGACAAGTAATTGTTATAATTAACTTTGTATATTTCTGAATATGCAAAAAAATCCAAAGCACTTCAAGAAAGAATCAAGTAAAAAATAAAAATGTAACAGGAAAATGGCAAAGGAGCCATCACTTCTACTTAAAGTTAGAGGTAAAAGCAAATACATGCAACAGTAATATATATTTTGTCTTCTTGTTTATTTAAATAAATAAAAATAGTCTATTTTGATAGAAAAGAAGCTAAAACTGCCATGACTAAACCCTAATTTTCAGCATGTTTGCCTAGAGATTCAGAATCCTAAAACTTCTCCGTCAGTTGCTGACACCATAGGTATATTATAAGGTAGATTACTTACCAAAAAACTATGTGTCAAAATTCAGGGAGACTGCAAATATCTGTGGTAGAGATGAAAATATTCTGATTAGGAATAAATAATGTATTTCCAGACAATTATTAAATGTCACATAAGCAATAGGCAACTCTAGATACCAATCTCTTTGATACAGATTAAAAAAATTTTTTTTTTGTTTAAAATGATGGGAATAAATCACAAACATATAGATAGCTTCCATTTGGCCAGGATGTAGCAGTTAAATGTTTCCAGATGTCACATGTAAAAGATGGATTCCTAATATAAAATTTAAAACCCTATCAGTAAGAATCATATACGTACCTTTTCAATTTAGTTTGTATTATTCTTCAGGTTATACCAGTCCTAGCTGTCTGGAGTTTATGGGAAAAGCAATGAATCATATAATGAAAACATGAAAGAGATCTAGGAATTATCCAGCTGTTTTTTATTAATATTGCATATGCTATTTAATGTGAATTTCAGGTCAAAACTTTATAAACATCTTTTGCATGCATCATATTTATCCTCACATTAACTAAAAGGTAGGTACACTCAGCAATACCATTACTACATTACAGGTGAGGAAACTGACCACAGAAGTAAAAAACCTGTAGCAGAGGCTGTCAGTTGCCTGCCTATGTCTCCTCTGGAGTCCCCTTTCCTGCGCACAGTAATCACATGGCTTCCAGCTGGAGGCACCTGCAATTGTTTGCTTGCAGGCTTTTTCTGGCTGCTGGGAGTGCTGGGGAGTAAACTCACCCCAGGAGCAGGACTTAAGCAAAGACAGAAGCTGGTGAATACATACCCCAGCTTCTTCGCCTGCCTGGTAGAATAAACTCCAAGGTGTGTTCTACACAGTCTACCAAAATTCCTCAGCAGGATTGACCCCATTTGCCCAGGGGAGTAACCTGCTTAATAACGCCCCCTCTGTTGTCTTCCTTCCCTTCCCTATCACACTTCCCCACCCATAGAAGTGCTTCCTGGGATCCCCTCTAATAAACAATTTGCCGGCAAATACTTTTCTCAGGGCTTGATTCTGGGGGAACCCAATTTAAGGCAACAACCCATCTAAGAACATACATTTTGTGTGCAGCTGAGCCAGGAATAAAATCTCCACGTCTCTTGATTACCAATCTAGAGGGAATTTTTTTGTATTACCTTTAGTTTTTCTCCCAAACAAAATATATTTTGAAAAACTAGGACACTGTTGCTTTTTACAAACATAAGTATTTACCAGTAATTAAAATACCAAAATGCTGGACCTTTTCGGCATTTAATTTAATCTTACGTTTTTATCATCTCAAAGACTTTAAATCTAAATCTCTCTCTACCATTGACCTCTGTTACTCATAAAGTACCTCGCTATCTTACATGTTGTTTACATTAGATAAAATTGCAATTACTCACTGACATTAATTACATGCTTTACAATGATGATAATTTAAAAACCCTGTTAGTTAATTTTGTGTTGATCAAACACAATTTCTGTTAGACCACTACCAAATGTGATGTAGAATGTTTTCCCTTGATTTATGTTGCCGTTTTTGTCACTAATTATTTTCATGTTATGTGCAATCGAAATTTATAAAATTGGAAAAGGAAAGTTTTAACTGGCTGCATCCCCCAAAGAGAGAGGAAAGTTGTAACTTTTTCCTGGTGGACCTCGAGACATGTTTACATGATACTTTGAGTAGTGCTGAAACTTATATTTCATTATTTTGTATTTCTTAAATTGTTTTGCATGTCAATATGACATGTTAATTGTCAAAGAAAAGTCATATGAAAGGTCAGCTTACCCAATATCAAATTTTATAATAATTAACTGGTTGGGCATTGATGAAATGTTTATTTCCTAGAGGATCCTGAAACCATAAGACTCAGTACCCCCAGTGTCCCCTTTTTCTACTTTACCTGTTTCGATTTTAGAATTCTTGAGAAACATATACAGAAATATTCCCAAAAAGAGATATTCTGCTTTGGAGCGCCTCCATTCTATACTTCATTAATCACAACAGCTTACATGGCTACCTCATTCTCCAACCAGACAGACTCCATGAATCCAAAAATTGTAGGTTTATGTACATGAAACAATCTAGGTGTCTAAAAGACATTTTGTAGATTGGGACTTTCTACTAGTAAATATCATAAACTTTTTATAAAAGGGGTTGGTCAAGGTTATTCATTTACAGTGGAGTTTGGATACAGCAGAGAGGAAATACTTATGGGCCAATTTTGAAATCAACAATGCTATTATCTCCATCAGTGGATTTTTAGAAATTACTTTTTTGGATACATTTGATTTTCTTTTATTATTTATACTTCCTTACAAAGCAGAGATGCGGTTATTACTTATTGTCTAGGACAGTAAGCCAGGCTGCATATCCCAGGACACTGATATCCATTTTACCTCTTAAGTGTTTGATACCTACATGACCAGTGAGTTTCTATGCCAAAGGTAATGATTTCTCATCGATCAATTCACTATATGAATCAAAATTTGAGACAAAGTTCTCTGTGCTTTGTTTCCTACAGGGAAGAAAAAAAAGAAAGGGAAATGCATTATTCTAAGAGCCCGGGGAAAGTTTCACACTGTGTAACATAGATTCTTGAAGACAAGGGCTTCGGAATCTTTGTGTTTTTGAGTAACATAAATAGTTCAAATCTAGACTAATGATTTATTGACCCAATATTTATAATCATGAATAGACAAGGTCATAGAAAGGCATAAGGACAGAACACACTCAAGGAGTATGTTTAGCCTGTTTAGCAAGAGGAACTACAAAGTCATATGGCAACTGGAGTGAATATGAAAGACAGTGGGTATGAAGAGTTGGGGTCATCATTGCAATATACCAGTGTCCTCATGATGATTTTCTCTTATTCAGCACTTATTATTTATACTTACAAAGTAAATAATTATATTTTTATTCCTTTTTATCTTTCATGTACGATAAAAACATCTTTTTTATAATATCTAGCTAGTTTTTGGAAGGGTTAGTCGTTTCTAAAAGGAGCAAAGTTCTTTTCCTCTGAATATTTAAATGGTTAAAATATCATTTAAATTAATGTTTATATAATGGCCTGAAGCTGCTACATCCTTCTATTCAAGTCTGGAATTGGCTTAGAACCTACATAACACCAAGTTAGTAGACATAGATCTTCAGTGACCCCAGAGGGATAAGATGGTGCCTGTAAAAGTACATAGTTTAAGAAAATGAAAATCTACTTCAGAAGGGGTGATTCACTAATGTGGGTAGTCATATTCCATGGTTGTAGGGGATGGGAAAAACAGTGAGAATGTAAATTTTTAAAAAAAGAATTTAAAAAACTGTGAAAGATGAGATTTTATCCTACTTGCAAGCTAACAAGGTAGCCTGCCAGTTTCATGGCTGCTATCATAAACAGGAGTCAGAGACAAAGGACTTTATTATTATGATATCAAAATATTTGCATCAGCTCCCCTTGCCTCCAAGCCCCAAGCCCCAAGCCCCATAGGGGTGATGTATATGAGCCTAGATGAATGCCTGCATACCAGGAGGTTGCATCACAGGAGGAGAACCCTGAGCCTAAGCTCACATCTTTTTTTTTCTTTGAGATGGAGTTTCACTCTTGTTGCCCAGGCTGGAGTGCAATGGGGCGATCTTGGCTCACTGCAACCTCCACCTCCTGGATTCAAGCGATTCTCCTGCCTCAGCCTCCTGAGTAGCTGGGATCACAGGCATGTGCCACCACACTCGGCTAATCTTTCTTTTTTTAATTTAGTAGAGACGGGGTGTTACCATGTTAGTCAGGCTGGTCTCGAACTCCTGACCCCAGGTGATCCACTCACCTCGGCCTCCCAAAGTGCTGGGATTACAGGCGTGCACCACTGAGCCTGGCCCAGCTCAGATCTTTTATAACAAACAGTAGGCATATCAGCCCTGTGGTCCAGATGGAGACATTATCTAATCTTCCAAGACTGTTTGCCATGCAGAATCTTTGAAAAGATATCCTAGAACAAAATGCCAGTGCCTCTGCTTGTAAGCTGTGCAGAAATCGAAGAAATCCTATAAAAAAGTTGTCTACTAACAGGAAGGAAACCTCAGCAGAGTGACTGGGGAGAAGTCTGTCTGGTAAATGGAGGAGTAGTTCTATTTTTGCTCAAAGTAAAGGTCAGTCTAAAGTCTTGTGATGGTTAATTGTATATTTCAACTTGACTGGCTGTGGGGTGCCCATATATTTGGTCAAACATTATTCCAGGTGTTTCTGTGAGGGTGTTTTGGGTGAGATTAATATTTTAATCAGAGAGATTGGAGTAAAGCTGATTGTCCTCTCTAATGTGAGTGGGCCTCATCCAATCAACTGAAGTCTTGAATGGCGCAAAGAAGCTGACCTTTCCACAGAGTAAGAGATAATTCTTCCTTCCTTCAGACGAACTGAAACATTGGCGCTTCCTCAATTTCAAGCCTCCTAACCTTCAGACTGGAGCTACATCACTGGCTTCCCTGCATTTCCTACTTATTAACTCACCCTGCAGATCTTGGGACGTAGCCTCCATAATCAAGTGACCCAATTCCTTAGAATTCCTTATAATAAGTCTCTTCAGATGTGTGTGGGGTGTGTGTGTGTGTGTGTGTGTGTGTGTGTGTGTATTTCTCTGAAGAACCCTAATTCAGGGCTTAATAATAGGTAACTAGGAGTAGAAAACTTTTATTAAGGGCATACTGAATGTCAGTCTCTGTTCAAAGTTTTCAAATTTAACTTTCTAAATTCACCAACAACCTCATGAAATAGGTATCATCATTATTTTTGTTTTACTGATTAGAAAAAATGAGGAACAGAGAGGTCAATAATCCTTCCCTATAACACACAGCCAGAAGAACACAAACCAGTCTAAATTCATAAAATGTGCGGTTAAACACTGTACCATACTGTCTTTCAACACAAGGTAACATGCAGTTATGCATCAACTGACAACAATATATTCTGAGAAATGCATTATTAGGCAATCGTCCTTGTGTGAATATCATAGAGCATACTCACACAAAACTAGATGGTATAGCATACTGCACACCTAGGTTTTATGGTATAGCCTATTGCTCCTAGGCTATAAACCTGTACAGCCTGTTCCTCTACTGAATACTGTAGGCAATTATAACACAATGGTAGGTATTTGTCTATCTAAACATAAACATAGAAATGGCACAGTAAAAAGATATTATAATCTTATGGGACCACCATCATACATGCAGTAGGCAGGATTCATGTCTGCCATTGTGCTATTTGTTTCCTATATGTCTTATATCTTCATTGTTCCAATGTTTCTCTATTTTTGCCTTTTTCAGTATTATATAGAGGATTTGTATTTCATTGAGTCTGCTTGTTGTTTCTTTTACTATATATATTTTTAGTTATTTCCTAGGTGATTGCTATGGTGGTTATAATTAAAATCCCAACTTAAAACAATCTAGCTCAGTTTAACATCAACTTTATTTCAATAATATATAAAATGTTTGCTCAATTATAGCTCAATTTCCTCCTCACTTGTGCTACTAATTTTATACCCACTATATCTTTAACATTTAGGCTTATAAACTAGTGTTTATAATTGCCTTCTTCTGTTGTGTTTTAAATTTAACATATTTTTATATTTAACAAATTTTAAATGTACAATACAGTAATGTTAACTATATGTATAATATTGTACAGCAAATTTCTAAAACTCATTCATTATGCATAAATGAAACCTTATATCTTTAAATAGCAACTTCCAATTTTCCCTCTTCACCAGCCACTGGCAACCACCATTCTACTCTCTGCTTCTACGAGTTTAACTATTTTAGGTTTCACATATATGAGATCATACAGTATTTATCTTTCTGTAAATAGCTTATTTCCCTTATTTCTCTCAGCATAATGTCCTCTAGGTCCATCCACGTTGTCACATAATGCAGGATTTCTCTATTTTTTAAGGCTGAGTAATATTTCATTTTACGTACAGATTCCTTCCTTCCTTCCTTTCTTTCTCTTTCTTTTTCTTTCTTTTTCTGCCTTTCCTCCTCTCCTCTCCTCTCCTGTCCTCTCCCCACCCCTCCCCGACCCTCTCCTCTCCTCTCTTTCTTTCCTTTCTTCTTTCCTAGATAGAGTCTTGCTCTGTCACCAGGCTAGAGTACAGTAGCGCAATCTCGGCTCACTGCATTCTCCACCTTCCGAGTTCAAGCGATTCTCCTGGCTCAGCCTCCCGAGTAGCTGGAATTACAGGCACCCACCACCACACCCAACCAATTTTTGTATTTTTAGTAGAGACACAGTTTCACCATGTTGGCCAGGAGATGGTCTTGATCTCCTGACCTCGTGATCCATGTGTCTTGGCCTCCCAAAGTCCTGGGATTACAGGTGTGAGCCACCGTGCCTGGCCCAGATCATGTTTTTTTTTTTTTTTTTCCAGACAGAGTCTTGTGTCTTGCTCTGTTGCCCAGGCTAGAGTGCAGTGGTGACATCTTGGCTCATTGCAACCTCTGCCTCCCGGGTTCAAGCAATTCTCCTGTCTCAGCCTCCCAAGTAGCTGGGATTACAGGCGCCCACCATCACACCCATCTAATTTTTGTATTTTTTAGTAGAGACGGGGTTTCACCACGTTGGCCAGGCTGGTCTCGAACTCCTGACCTCATGATCTGCCTGCTTTGGCCTCCCAAAGTGCTGGGATTACAGGCATGAGCCACCATACCCGGCCATTCAGATCATCTTTTCTTTATCCATTTATGTCTAGTGGTGATGACCTCCCCCAGATTTTGTTTGGGAAAGTATCTCTTTCATTTTGAAGGACAATTGGTTGGCAGTTTTTTCTTTCAGCATTTGAAAAATATCATTTCACTGTCTTCTGGCTTGCAAAGTTTTGCAAGAAATCCACTAATAGTGTTACTGACATTTCCTTATATGTGACAAATCATTTTTTATTTGCTGGTTTCAAAATTCTCTCTTTGTCTGACTTTTGACAATCTGATATAATGTGTCTTGGTATGGATTTCTTTGGCTTCTTCTTATATAAGATATATTGGGCCTCCTGGATCTGGATGTACATTCCCCACCCCCCTCACATTTGGGGAATTTTCAGCTATTATTTATTTAAATATAATCTTTCCCCCATACCTTTTACTTCTGGGTGTCCCTAAATGCATATATTGATCCACCTAATGGTGTCCCATAAGCCCATTGAGATTTATTTATACTTTCAAATCCTTTTTTGCTTCTCTGACTGGATAATTTCCAATAAGCTGTCTTCAGTCTCACTGATTTTTTTATTCTGATCGTTCTAGTCTGCTGTTGAACCCCCTCTAGTAAATTTTTTTATTAAGTTATTGTATTCTTTCGTTCCAAGATTTTTGATATTTAAAACTATTTTCTCTTTATTAAGATTTTTATTTTGTTCATGCATTGCTCTCATGATCTCTTTGAGCATCTTTATGGCCATTATTTTGAATTCTCTATATGATGAATTACATATTTCCATTTCATTGGGGTTGGTTTCAGAAGATTTATTTTGTTCCTTTTTTGGGGAAATAATTTTCTATTTCTTCATTTTCTTTGACTCTTTGTGTTGTTATCTGCACATTAGATATATCTCTAATACACACTCTTTATCACTTCTCCCAGTCTTTATGAACTGGACTTGTATAGGAGAAGTCACCAAGCAACCCAACCAGAGATCCTGGGGATGTTTGTATCTTCATGTTAGTTCAACTTGCTCTTTGTTCTTAGCATCTCCCAGGAGTCAAAGGTATGTTGGGTCCCATCAGTGTGTCCAGCCAAGTGAGACTGAAGCCAGTTCCTCAGACAGCTCCTGGAAAATTTGGGATGTTTACATAGACCGTCTCCTTCTCTCTCCAGGAAAAAGTTGAGAGCTGAGATTTTTAAACCACTTACTATGTGCTGAGCTATGGGGAGGGAATATTATTACTGCTAGCTTGAGCCACCATCTCTAATCTCACTGGACCCCAGGTGGCTAGAGTATGCTGGATACATCAGTACTCCAAAACAGGTAATACAGAAGTAAGCCCTTTGTGCACCTGCTGAAAAAGTTGGAGCAATGGATGTGTGATCCAACTCTTTCTCCCTTCAGGGGAAAGCTGGGAGGTGTACCTTTTTGTTTGCTTGCTCTATGTGCCTGGGGATATAGGCTATGGTGATTGTCTGCTCAAACTACGATCTCTGATATCACCAGTCACCAGGCAGCTAGAGTATGTCAGTTCCTGTCAGCACTCCAAGAAACACAAGCCAAAGCCAGTCTTCTGAAGAATACGCAGGGAAGTTGCAGTGTTTGATGTATGGTCTCTTTCCCTTCTCAGAGTGAAGCAGGGATTTTGGGCGTTTTTTTCCTGATCATATTTTGCTCAGGAGAGCATAGGAATTATGGTGAGCAGCTATCTCAAATTTCCCTACTGGATTCAATGTGGCTGGTTTCACACTTGCTTAGGGTATGGGAGCCACTCAACCAGTTTCTGGATTTTTCACCAAAGGAATCTGTGTTTCATTATTGAACAAGATTCCATGGTATGTTCATGGGGGAAAGAGGACTCCAGGGCTTCCTATTTCATCATTTTTGCTGACATTCATGTAGTTCTCTTTTAACTCAGACAGGAAAAAAAATACTTCTAAAACTCATATCTGCTGAAGGACTTGTATCCAAAATGTACAACAAACTCTTAAACTTGACAACATAAAAATAAAAAATCCAATTTTTTAAATAGGAAAATGTTCTGAAAAGACACCTCTCCAAAGAAGATATATAGATGGCAAGTAAGCATATGAAAAGATGTTCAACATAACTTGTTAATAGGGAAATAAAAATTAAAACAACAATGATATACAATTCTACACCTATTAGAATGGCTAAAATGTAAGAAGCATGATAATATCAATTGCATGTGAGGATGCAGAGCAATGGGAACTGTCTTTCATTGCTGGTGGGTGGGATGCAAAATGTTTTAGCTGCTTTGCAAGAGAGTTGGCAGTTTTTACAAAGCTAAACTTTGTGTTGCCATATGATTTAACAATTGTGCTCCTATTTACCCTAATAATCTGAAAAACCTACATTCACACAAAACCTGCATGTGGATGTTTATAGAAGCTTTATGATAATCATCAAAAACCGGAATCAATCAAGATTTCATTCAGTAGATGAGTGGATAACCAAACTGCGGTATATTCTATAATGGAATACTAGTCATTCCAAAAATGAATGAGCTATCAAGTCATGTAAAATTATGATAAATACTTAAATGCATATTAAGTGCATGTTGCTAAGTAAAAAAGTACATATTGCTAAGTAAAAAAAAAGTTTGAAAAGGATTCCATATATATGGCATTCTAGAAAAGACAAAATCATGGAGACAAAATAAGCAAATCCGTGGTTGCCAGGGGTGTGTGGAGTAGGCAGGATTAAATAGGTGAGGCATGGGAGATTTGTTGGGATGGTGAAACTATTCTGTATGGTATTTTAATGGTGGACAAATAACACTATCCATTTGTCAGAATCCTTAGAACTTTGTAACACAAGGAATCACCTTAATGGGTGCAAAGTAACAGAGGCCTCTGGAACCTCAACTGTCAGGAAGAAATGTAGACAGACTGTTACTTAGTTGGAAGTATGGGCCATCTTTTATGGAAAAGGAAGAATAACTCAGAGTTCAAAGCCAGGAGCCAAGGGTCAAGCAAAGAACCATGAAAAACCACTCTTAGGTAGCAGAACAGGGGTCCATTAGAGGCATTAGTGACATATGTCCATTTAGGTTTCAGAATTGCTATGGAATAGTAACTGCTATATGTCTACTGTTCCATATTTTTGAAAATGACTATGTATCGACTCCTGTTAATTGAGCCTTGTGTAATCCCTTTCCCTCAAATCTGAGTCGACTCCACGATTCTCTTTTGATCAATAATATGCAACAGTAGAGATAAATCATGAGTCTGGCAGCTTGTACCTGTCCCATAGCCCCAGCCGCCTATCAGTTATGACAATGAATATAGCACTGATTAGTTCCACTCAACTGTTATGAGGACTTTTGATGAAACACTGTGTCATTGCTCTAGAGAATAATAATTTTAGGTGAATCACTGCTATTTATGTTGTCTCATTTTTTGTTTTAAAAAGCATCATAAAAATTGTTTCAAAATTTTCTGTTTTATTGAATCTTAAATGAGACATCATCTACTTAAAAGTACAGTTCAAGAGAAGGTTTGATTGAGTGACATTTGATAGGAAGAAAGTTAGGTTGGTGTCTAGGTTTGAATTGAAGAAAATAGAACTGGAGGGGAGTGAATGCTGTTGCTGGGCAACGTGGGTTTGCTGTGGAGAAGCCATTTATTAATTGAATTTAATCTAACCTGAGAGTTGTTTATTCTTGGCTTCTTTTTTGTTTTACCCTTTTATTGAAACAGAAGAACTAGTCTCTCCAGTGAATGAAGAAATGAATTAGTATGTTAGGCTTGTGACTCCAGGATTTCAACCCACGGATCTTACAATAGAAATTCCATTCTGAATGGCATTAGTGCTTGATTTTCAACTTGTGGTTATTCTGAGTCAAGCAGAGAGAAACAAGCTGCCCTACCAAATGTAGCAAAACTACATGTTAATGGTCAGGATAATAAAGAGGCTCTCCATTCTCTCTCTGTCCACGAAAACTAATCAAAAACAAATAAAGACAAAGCAAAAACAAAACAACAAACAAGCAAGCATAAACTCTCTAAAGCCTAAGACATGACCAAGAAATAAGAATTTAGAGCATCCCAACACCTGAATCGTAAAATCCCAGGGGTTAGATTGAAATCTTTAATCATTACTCCCAAGATTTCTTAATGAATTTGGCATATAAAACAGTTTGTGATTTTTTTTTTTAAACTGGCTACATCATGCCTCTTCTGAGTATTCCTAAAAGTAGGAGGATCCTATCCATTATATAATGATCTTTAAAAATATGTTCCTGAAGTTCCACAAAGTAGAACTACCTGGTGTGCTATCCCCAACCAAGACTTAAGACTTACTGCTGTGGACCCCTTATGTTTGGCTGCTCAGCATTTATTTCTCCTTTCAGTAACAGCATCTAGATTTTTTTTTTTCTTTCCTTTTTTTTTTTTTGCAAAACCAGCCCTCCTACACTCAGTCCATGTGGCTTGTTTTGAATAATGCCACACCAGCTTAAGGAATGGGCATGATACACTAGCCTGGTTAATCAGAGTTGTAATAATCAGTTCTGAAATTGTTAGGTGATTCAGAACCAGTGAAAATTACAGCATTTGGACTTCTCTTAAAACTCTCTTGAAAGTAGTATTTTCTTTTCTCTAGCATGGCATATTTGGTAGAATTCAAACCTGGAGCTCCTGGTGGCCATCTTTTTCATCACTTATAGAGATGCTCCATGAGAAGAAAGCCAACACAGAGAGGTGCAGAGAGATTTATTTTTCTTTCTTTCCTTCTTTCCTTCTTTCTTTCTTTCTTTCTTTCTTTCTTTCTTTCTTTCTTTCTTTCTTTCTTTCTTTCTTTCTTTCTTTCTTTCTTTCTTTCTTTCTTTCTTTCTTTCATAATTTCAACCTTTATTTTAGATTCAGGGGGTATCTGTGCAGACTTGTTACCTGGGTATATTGCATGATGCTGAAGTTTGGGTTGTGATTTATCCCATCACCCAGATACTGAGCATAGTACTCAAATAGTTAGCTTTTCAACCCTTGTTTTCCTTCTTTCCTCCCCCGATAGTAGTACTCAGTTTCTATTGTTGCCATCTTTGTGTCCACAAGCACCCAATGTTTAGCGCCCACTTATAAGTGAGAACAGGTGGTATTTGGTTTTCTGTTTGTGTTAATTCACTTAGGATGACAGCCTCCAGCTGCATCTCTGTTGGAGAGTCAAATTTTCTACAGTACCATCTAAATACTTGGAATCTGTCATTCCTGGAGCTGTGTTGACTCCCTTTTTTATTCGTTTTGTAATTCGGAACATTTTCTTTTATTTTTAAGTGAGTTTGGGTTAGCTTTCTATCAATCATAAACAAAGGAAACCAGTCGAAAGTAGTCACCAAATCTGAGTTTCTTGTGTAGATTATGTTGATTATCTATTACTTACATTACAAATGGACAATAAATTTCAGGCAGCATTTTGCTTACGTATCTGCAGGTTGACAGGGCCCATCTGATCTAAGCTAACTGGCTGGCAGCTCTGATGACTTGGCTGGGCTTTATCACTCACTGGGGTCGGGGGTGGAGGAGATGTGGCTGATTAAGGTTGGGTTTGGCTGGATTAACTTGGCTCTGCTCCAGTGTCCCATTCTTCTCGTGAGGCCAGCTCGCTAAACCAGGCATGTTGTTCTTATGGTAATGTAACTGCCCAATGGGTTCATCTTGCCTGCTGCCTGGATAGAGCTGATTTATCAAGACAGGAGAATCGCAATAGAGAAAGAGTTTCATTCACACAGCTGGCTGAACGGGGGACTGGAGTTTATTACTCAAATCAATCTCTCTGGAAATTAAGAGGCCAGGGTTTTTCAGGGATAGTTTGGCAAGCAAAGAAATGGGTGTTGCTGATGTTTGGGAATGCAATCATAGGGGCGTGAAGAATGGTCCTTGTGAACTGAGTCCACTTCTGGGTGGGGGCCACAGAACTAGTTGAGTCAAGAGTCTTGGGCCTGAGTGGGGCTAGTCAGTCGTCAGAAATGCGAAAACGTGAAAAGACATTTCAAAAGGCCAATCTTGGGTTCTACAATAGTGATGTTATCTGCAGGAGTAATTGGGAGTAAGTTGCAAATCCTGTGACATCTGGGGTAATGCCTGGTAATCATTTGCGCCTACAACTTAGCAGAATTCTGGCTCCTGTCATTCTCCTAAACTGGTGATCTTTTATTAGTTTTACAAAGGTGGCTTAATTTTGGGGTAGAGCTGTTATCATTTAAACTATAAATTAAATTTCTCTTACAGTTAGCTTGGCCCAAGCCCAGGAATGACCAAGGGCAGTTTGGAGTTTAAAGGCAAGATGAAGATTGGTTAGATCAGATCTCTTTCACTGTCATAATTTTCCCACTGTTATAATTTTTGCAAACGCAGTTTCAGTAATAGCAGAGGTGCCAGTGTGCAGAGTTGATCACACAAGTGCTTTTCAAGCCTGTGCCTCTGCCACATCTGGTAACATCCTATGAGCCAAAGCAGGCCAGGTCATGTGGCTCAAAAGAAATCAGGGAGTGGGGGATTATGCCCCATTTACAGTGGAAAGGTACCACATACTTACATGGCAAAGGTGTGGAGGGAGAGGAGAACTGAAATATTTATCTAATCTAGTGCTAAACAATGAGACTAGGAAATGTGACTTTTTAATCATCACCCCAGGCGATTCTAGGCACGTTAAAGTTTGGGAAACACAGCTTAGAGCTGTAGTCCTCAATGCTAGCTAAATCATATGGGGCTTAAAAAATTCTGTTGCTTATATCCCAATCTCCACCTCTCTCAAAGATATTTTGATTAATAGGACCTGGGAATTAGTATTTTAAAGAAAATGGTCCTAGTTAAAGAACTACTCTCTTAGAAAAATTTGAGTTCCAGTGGAAATCACTGTTATGCTTCTTCTCATTTGCTGATCTCTTTCTTTTCTTTCTTTCTTTCTGTCTGTCTCTCTCTTTTCTCTTTCCTTCCTTCCTTCCTTTCTTTCTTTCTTTCTTTCTTTCTTTCTTTCTTTCTTTCTTTCTTTTTCTTTCTCTTTTCTTTCTTTTTTGAGATGGAGTCTCCCTCTGTCTCCCAGGCTGGAGAGCAGTGGCGGGATCTCGGCTCACTGCAAGCTCCACCTCCCGGGTTTACTCCTGCCTCAGCCTCCGGAGTAGCTGGGACTACAGGCGCCCACCACCACGCCCGGCTAATTTTTGTATTTTTAGTAGAGACAGGGTTTCACCGTGTTAGCCAGGATGGTCTCGATCTCCTGACCTCGTGATCTGCCCCCCTCGGCCTCCCAAAGTGCTGGGATTACAGGCGTGAACCACTGTACCTGACCTGATATTTTTTATGGAGATGACATCAGAGGAAAGGCTGAATGGAAAACCAAACCTTATAAAAGCAGTACTTAAAGACTAGTCTACACTTTGGGAGGCCAAGGCGGGTGGATCACCTGAGGTCGGGAGTTTGAGACCAGCCTGACCAACATGGAGAAACGCCATCTCTACTAAAAATGCAAAATTAGCCGGGCGTGGTGGCGCATGCCTGTAACCCCAGCTATTCAGGAGGCTGAGGCAGGAGAATTGCTTGAACCCAGCAGGCGGAGTTGCGGTGAGCTGAGATCGCGCCATTGCACTCCAGCCTGGGCAACAAGAGCAAAAACTCTGCCTCAAAAACAAAACAAACAAACAAAAAAGACTAGTCTATAAACCAGTCTTTATACAGTATCTCCTCTGTGCTGGGTGTTGTGCTTGGCACTGGGGAAACTGTGGCAGATACTACAGATGCAGACCTGGCTGAGTCCTGGAGAAGAGAAGATGGATGATAAGTAAATATTTACAAGTGATTAATTAAATAATCACAAGTATATGAAGTGTTGCAAAACACACGTACCTGTATATACTTGGGAATGAATGATAAAGAACTGTATTCACATGCAAATCCATAAATATCCACGATGAAGACAGGAAAGGAGCAAAGGTAAGAAGGGAAATTTAAAATGGGAAAGTCAGAGTCATAGTTCTATTTTATAACTAGTCTCTTCTCTAGAATTTTCTTTGTGTGTCATTGGTTCTTAGCCTGTCTTAAAATGAATGTATTCAGCAGGAGACATTTCTTAGAACTATTTTAAGAAATGTGAGAGCTGGACCATTAAAAGTACCTGTGATTAGGTCACAGCTGGAATCTAGGAAGCCTGTCAAATTTAACTTCCTTGTTGATCCTAACTGACTCTAGCCCTCTAGAGAGTAAAAGCTTTTATGTGGCGTAATGTCTGTCACGTGCATGGAATTATGCATAATTACTTGATTCTAAAACTAACTCTGTTGGAAGGGAGACCTGTTAAAAGTTACAATCTTTAAATCAGAGCTAGGATTGTAATTCATTCAGTCTGACAAGCCTGCCATTTTGAGTTGACTCTCCACCAGGTAAGAATCTGAATATAGATTCCACCAAAAGAGAACTCCTACTAGCAAAAATAGCTATTTTTTTTTTTTTCTAGTTCTGGAAACATGTATCTACCCTGACACCCTATTTTACAAAATTATTACAATTATTTTATTTAGTTTCTCAATATTCAATAAAATCTATGATGTGTTTGAATTCATTTAGAAATGAGTTTATTGCTATACTAATTCATTAGAGACATTGTGATTTATTAATTGGCTTTTAAAATATTTTACCTGCTGTGAGCATTTAAAAATTATTTAAAAATTTAAAATGGAAATATGCCAGTGATTTTTATTTTGCCTAATCAATAGTCAGAAAATATATAGAATGCTATTCAATAGCTGATCTAAACTTTAAATTACTTTTTATCACAATACTAATTATTTTTCCCTTATCTAACCATAACCTGTTAAAAATTTTAACTTCATCTTTAGGCTGCTGCACTTATCAAATTAACATTCAAATTCAACACATGTATTAGATTTCTATTGTTTCATAGCAAATTATCACAAATTTAGGGAATTAAAACAATACACATTCATGGCTGGGCACAGAGGCTTACGCCTGTAATCCCAACACTTTGGGAGGCCGAGGCGGGCGGATCACGAGGTCAGGAGATTGAGACCATCCTGGCTAACATGGTGAACACCATCTCTACTAAAAATACAAAAAAATTAGCTGGGCATGGTGTCGGGTGCCTGTAGTCCCAACTACTCGGGAGGTTGAGGCAGGAGAATGGCATGAACCTGGGAGGCGGAGCTTGCAGTGAGCTGAGATTGTGCCACTGCACTCCAGCCTGGGCGACAGAGTGAGACTCCATCTCAAAAACCAAACCAAACCAAACCAAACAAAAAAATACACATTCATTATCTCATAGTTTCTGAGAACCAGGAATCCAGTTATGGCTTAACTGGGTTCTCTGCCTCAGGGCATCTCACAAGGCTGCAATCAAGGTGTTGCAGGAGGGCCTGGATTCTTATCTGGAGATTGAGCCCTCTTCCATGTTCATGTGGAAGTATATATTTCCTTGCAGCTTTAAAACTCAGGGAAGTTTACTTCTTCTTAGAGGTCAGAAGGAGAGCATCTTTCTGGCACTTCACCTTCTTTGAAAGGCTTTTCTGATTAGATCATACTTACCCAGGATAATCTCCCATTTTATAACTTGAAAGTCAACTGATTACTAACCTAGTCATGGGAGTGAAATCCCATCATGTTCAGAGATTCTACCTACACTCAAAGGGAGGGGATTATACTAGGTGAGGACAACAGTAGGTGGGAATCTTGGGGGCTGAATTAGTCAGGGTTCTCTAGAGGAACAGGATGAATAGGATAGATGTATATATGAAGGGGAGTTTATTGAAGAGTATTGACTCACACAACCACAAGGTGAAGTCCCACAATAGGCCATCTGCAAGCTGAGGAGCAAGGAAGCCAGTCGAGTCCCAAAATCTCAAAAGTTGAGAAAGTGACAGTGCAGCCTTTAGTCTGTAGCCAAAGACCCAAGAGCACTTGGCAAACCACTGGTGTAGGTCCAAGAGTCCAAAAGCTGAAGAACTTGGAGTCTGATGTTGAACGCAGGAAAGATCCAGCTTCCTGGATGTAGGAGAAAGATGTAGGCCAGAAGACACAGTCAGTCTTGTCCTTCCACATTCTTCTGCCTGCTTTCATTCTAGCCATGCTGGCAGCTGATTAGAATGTGCCCACCCAGATTGAGGGTGGGTCTACCTCTCCCAGTCCACTGACTTAAATGTTAATCTCCTTTGGCAACACCCTCACAGACACACCCAAGAATAATACTTTGCATCCTTCTATCCAATCAAGTTGATACTCAATATCAACCATCATGCGGGCCTTCTTAAAATTCTGCCTATCACAAAGTGAAACTCAATGTAACACAGTTCTAAAAGACCTTTGAAATAAACATGTTAAATTTTGACATTTTATTTTTAAAATAAGAAATTCACAGTTAACATGTGTTGTGAACTAAATGTGTACCCCCAAATTCATATGTTGAAACCCTAACCCCCAATGTGATGGTATTTGGAGATGGGGCCTTTGGGCAGTTATTAGAGTTAGATGAAATCATAAGTGTGGGGCCCCCATAATGGAATTAGTGCCCTTATAAGTATTGGTTTATATTTACTTAAAAGAATTGGTTTATATTTACTGTATTAGTCCATTCTCACACTGCTATGGAGAAATACCTGCAACTGGGTAATTTACAAAGGAAAGAGGTTTAATTGACTCACAGTTCCAAATGGCTGGGGAGGCCTAAGGAAACTTACAATCATGGCAGAAAGGAAAGGGGAATAGGCACCTTCGCAGGGCAGCAGGACACAGTGAGTGCAAGCAGGGGAAATGCCAGATGCTTAGGAAACCATCAGATCTCATGAGACTCACTATCCTGAGGACAGCATGGGGGAAACTCCTTCCATGATCTAATTACCTCCACCTGGACCTGCCCTTGAGCTGTGGAGATTATGGGGATTATAGGGATTATAATTCAAGATGAGATTTTGGGTGGGAACACAGCCAAACCATATCATTCCACCCCTGGCCCCTCCCAAGTCTCATGTCCTCACATTTCAAAACACATTTATGCCTTTTCAACAGACCTCCAAAGTCTTAACTCATTCCAGCATAAACCCGAAAGTCTAAGTCTAAAGTCTCATCTGAGACAAGGCAAGTACCTTCTGCCTATGAGCCTAAAATCAAGAGCAAGTTAGTTACGTCTTAGATACAATGAGAACACCGGCATTGGGTAAATACACTCATTCCAAATGGGAGAAATTGGCCAAAACAAAGGGGCTACAGGACCTATGCAAGTCCAAAATCCAATAGGGCATTCATTAGACCTTAATATTCCAAAATGATCTCCTTTGACTCCATGTCTCCAGCATCCAGGTTATGCTGATGCAAGAGGTGGGTCCCCATGGCCTTGGGCAGCTCCACCCCTGTGGCTTTGCAGGGTACAGGTCCCCTCCTAGCTGCTTTCATGGGCTGTTGTTCAGTGCCTTTGGCTTTTCCAGGCACATAGTGCAAGCTGTTGGTGGATCTACCATTCTGTGTTCTGGAGGATGGTGGCCCCCTTCTCACAGCTCTACTAGGCAGTACCCTAGTGGGGACTCTGTGTGGGGGTTTGAACTTCATATTTTGCTTCCACACTGCCCTAGCAGAGGTTCTCCATGAGGGCTCTGCCCCTGCAGCAAACTTCTGCCTAGACATCCAGGCATTTTTATACATCCTCTGAAATCTAGGTAGAGTTCCCAAACCTCAATTCTTGACTTCTGTATACCCATAGGCTCAACACCACATAGGAGATGCCAAGGCTTATGGCTTGCACACTCTGAAGCCATGGCCTGAACTGTATCTTGGCCCCTTTTAACCATGGCTGGAGCTGAAGCAGCTAGGATGCAGGGCACCATGTCCTGAGACTGCATAGAGCAGGAAGCCCCTAGGCCCGGCCCAGGAAACAATTTTTCCCTCTTAGGCCTCTGGGCCTGTGATGGGAGGGGCTGCTGTGAATGTCTCTGACGTGCCCTGGAGACATTTTCCCCATTGTCTTGGTATCAACTTTGGCTCCTCAGTATTTATGCAAATTTCTGCAGCTGACTTGAATTTCTCCCCAGAAAGTGTTTTTATTTTTTTCTATCACATCATCAGGCTGCAAATTTTCCAAACTTTATGCTCTGCTTCCTCTTGAATGCTTTGTTGCTTAGAAATTTCTTCTGCCAGATACCCTAAATCATCTCTCATGTTCAAAGTCCTACAGATCTCTAGGACAGGGCAAAATGCCACCAGTCTCTTTGCTAAAGCATAGCAAGAGTGACCTTTACTCCAGTTCCCAACAAGTTCCTCATCTCCATCTGAGACCACCTCAGCCTGGACCTCATTGTCCTTATCACTGTCAGCATTTTGGTCAAAGCCATTCAACATGTCTCTAGGAAATTCCAAACTTTCCTACATCTTTCTGTTTCCTGAGCCCTCCAAGTCTCTAGGTAGTCCCAAACTTTCCCACATTTTTCTATCTTCTTCTGAGCCTTTGAAACTGTTCCAACCTCTTTCTGTTGCCTAGTTCTAAAGTTGCTTCCACATTTTTGGGTATCTTTACAGCAGTGCCCCATTACCTTGGTACTAATCCTTGCTCTCTCTCCACTGTGTGAAGACACAGAAGGCAGCTGTCTGCAAGCCAGGGAGAGAGCCCTCACCAGCACCCAACCAGGCTGGCAACCTGATCTTGAAATTTCAGCCTCCAGAACTGTGAGAAAATAAGTTTCCATTGCTTAAGCCACCCAGTCTATGGTATTTTGTTTTGGCAGCCTGAGCTAATACAACATGTATCTAATTTATTTATTGTGTTTTGCTTTGTGTACACATATGCATACATACACAGGAGTATAATTTTATACTACAGTGTGGTCTGTGATCATTCATGGAGCTTGTTTGATGAATAATTCTTATTTTTAAAAAATTATTCTTTATTTCCTCTTTTGTTTTGCTTGTTTTATATGACCACTTACCTTCCATTTCTAGAATAATTCTTCTTTTGACTGTTTGTTCTTCAGCCATATTTTCAATACATTTCACATTAAAGTCTAATTTTCAAGGACTTACAAAGAAGTTTATTTATCAACTGATTGAAATGTGGCAGGAATATTGAATCAAGTCAGTAACCAGTTGTTTGATGAATACAATGTTCTTTTCACTAAAAAATAACAAAATAACATATTTGCAAATACGTTATCTCCTCTGACCACCAAAAACCCTCTACCCTGCAAGAAATAAAAACAAAACATACCAGATAATAAGTAAAGCCTAATTAGAAATAACTTTTTAAATATTGGAATGTAAATGTGTATTTGTCTCTTCATGAAAAAACCTTTCTCTTATCTCTGACATTATTATTAAAATATATTAACAGAAAATACTAATAGGAGACCATTAACAATTATTCCAGCTAATGAAAAATGATCATTTATGGAATTTAATATTTCTATAGGGTTTAGATACACTGCCCTAAAAGTGGTCTTTCCATGATCTTTGCAGAAATAAACCAAATTACATAAGTTAACTCTAATTTCATTATTTTAAAAACTTTTTGGAAGGTTTTTAAAGGGATCTTATGAGTGATTTGAAGAGTTCTCTTGGAATTCTGCATATCACAAAATAAAAATGGGCAGATTTTAATGGTTCTCTCATTTGTTAACCATAAAACATGTTACATGCTTGCTGATCTTTTATAAATCTAATGGATGGAATTAAGGGAGGTAACAAAAATTAATATTACAAAATTATAAAGTAAAAATAAGGTTAATTAAAAAGTTAATGGAAAAGTCATGACATAAAATAAAAAGGAGGGATGAAATTGGGATTGAGGTTGAAGGGAGACCCCAAATTTGACTTTCTAATGCTAGAAGCCAATGGAAAGAGTGATGCTAATGTGTGTACACAGAAAAATTTCTTTGTTGGATGCTTATAAAGGGATACTATGTGATTCATTCATTCCCAAATATATTTAAGTGACTACTATATGTCAAGCACTGTTTTGCATGTTGGGGTATGACAGTGAACAAAAGCAAAGAGTTCCTGCTCTCATGAAGTTTATATTCTATTATAAAGCAGCAGGTAAAAAAAGTTTGTGTGTGTCAAATGGTGATAAGCCTATGAAGAAAAAAGAAAGGGACTGGGCACGGTGCCTGTAATCCCAGCACTTTGGGAGGCCAGGGTGGGTGGATCACTTGAGGTCAGGAGCTCAAGACCAGCCTGGCCAACATGGTGAAACCCTGTCTCTACTAAACATACAAAAATTAGCCAAACATAGTGGTACATGCCGGTAATCTCAGCTACTAGGAAGGCTGAGGCGGGAGAATCACTTGAACCCAGGAGGTGGAGGTTGCAGTGAGCCGAGATTGCAACACTGCACTCCAGCCTGGGCAACAGAACAATACTCTGTCTCAAATAAATAAATAAATAAATAAATAAATAAATAAATAAATAAATAGAAAGGCAGAGAAATGGGAGAGAGGAGGATGGGTAGATAAGGAACTGGTAGTTAGCGAAGGTTTCTCTGATGATATAACAGGTTTTCAGCCCATGCTGAAAAACACGAGGGATTAAGCTATGTGGTTTTTAAGGCAAAAATCTTTCCAGTCCAAGGAAAAAGCAAGTACAAAGGCCTTGAGGTAAGAGCATGCCTGGTGTGTACTTTGAACAGTAATAAGACCAGTGAGGATGTACAGAAGGAGAGTGAAAGAGTTTGTTCTGAATTACACAAAAAGCCATTTGGAAGGTTAGATAAGGAAATGATATGATCTAACTGATACTATAAAAGGATCACCTTGGCTGCTGTGTTGAGATTATACTTAAGGGAGTAAGTGCAAACAGGCAGATCAGTTATGGTTCTAGAAAAATAATCTGACAAGAGGACATGTTGGCTTAAAGAGTAGCAGGCAAGGTGGTTGGATTCTGAATATTCTTTGTATATAGAGCCAAGAAATTGGGTGTGGCAGAGAAAGAGAAGTGTCGGGGATGACCTAAAGATTTTGGCTTGAGCCTCTGGAAGACAGAGATGCCATTGATCGGGAGATGGGGGAAAATTGGGAAGGAAGAAACTTCTTAAAGTCTTGAGATAGTAAGTTTGAAATGCTGATTAGACATCTAAGTGGACGTGTGATGGAGACAGATGATTACCTGAGTTTGAAGGTCAGGAGGGAGATCAAAACTAGAGATATATATTTGGAAATCATCAATATGTATATTCTCTTTAAAGTATGGGGCCAAAGGAAATTAGTGCATGTGGATAGTGAAGGGAAGAGGCCCTATGACTGAGATCCTGTGGCAACTTAAAATTTGGAGGAAGTGGGAAACCATAGAGCAAGTTGAAAACTAAGAACTAAGACCCTTGGGCCCCCTCAAAGTTATTTGAAAATTGTTGATATGAGGCAGATAAATTAACAGGAGAAAAGGCATACAAATTTATTTGTATGCACAGGAGATTTCAGAATGAAGACCCACCTCTGTGGGGAGGTGAAGAAGCTCATATAGAATCTCAATGTTCTGGAAAGAATGGGGAGTTAGAGCATGGCCCAAACAGGTTTCAATGGCAAGACATTTCATGGGAGGGAGAAAGGAAGAGGCTTGGCTAGCATAGGGGGCCCTGTTATATAGATGAAGCCTCATAGGTAGTAGTCCTCAGAAAGAATAGATGGTAAATGCTTCTTTCTGGATTCTCAGTTAATCTTTTCTAGATCCAGAAATGGCCTAGAACAGGAAGGCCTGGCCGGTCCTAAGAGAGATTCACTATAGATGCAAATTTCCCCCACCTGAGTCTGCTGGCTCTGCGGCCGCCATTTCAACATATGTCACAGAAATATATGTTGGGGTAAAATGTTTTGATTTCCTTCAGAATTGACCATTGTATTGGTTAAGTGGAAATTATAGTCACTGGTGACATTGACAAGAACACTTGCATTGGAAGTATGTGGACACAATTTTGATTGGGGTGAGTTTAAGAGAACAGATGGCGAGGAAATAGAAACAGCAAGTAGAAAAAACTGTTTTGAAGATTTTCGCTTTATATAGAGCAGAAAAATGAAGGAGTATTTGGTGGGGGAATGGGTGGACAAAGAAAGATTTTTCTTTTCAAAATAAGAGATTTTATACCATTTGTAGTGTGCAATCATGCAGTGGAAATGAAAAAATAATGGAAGAAATGAAAGAACACACTAAAACAATTGCAGGAAGTAAACACTGCCTCTCCAATCCTCCTTTGAGTAAATATAGCAGAAAATTTTATGAAGATGTTCTTGTCACATCACTCAGTTTATGTTGGTGGTAAAGCACCAAAGCTTGTTTTTATGAAAGTGGACAGATGTAATTGTGCAGCTAGCCACAAAACTTTGCACAGGTCTGGTTAACTCAAGAATAGATTTTCATGTAGCTGGATGAATACAAGCACAGGTGCAAATTCTCCAGGCAATCCCCCCTACATTTTAAATTCTTTCCTAATTGAGCCTTTGATAATCTGTAAGGGATACTGAGTTGAAAGTTGTCCTCCAGGTTCTTCTAGTATACTTACAGGAATCACCCCTTTAGTGCTGCAGACAGCTGAAATCACTGTCAGCACTAATAGAGTTCCTGAAGCCACCCACCTGGCATTTATTCCCCCAATTTGTGAGGCGTCTTTCTTCCATTATAACCAAAAGGAAGGTGGCTAAATTTGCTTTGGGAAGATGATGCAGTTGTTGTCTGGTAAGTACTATTTTTTCAGTGAAATTAGAAGCAAGGCATCAGTAAGAGTGAGACAAAAAGGAGGGGTAAGATAGAAGCTTTCAAATTATCATCTGAGAAAGAAGGAAACTCAACTCATTTGGATCATATACTAGGCTTGCTAAATCAGTGCTACGTGTCTATTTGAGGTTTGTGGTCATGCACTAAAAGATGAGAAAATCTTTTTTTCCAGCCATGTTCGGTTGCTTGGGTACAGCTATGGTGAACCACACAGCTATTGGGATTTCACCAGGGTGGATTTTTAAAGTCCAAGTAAGATAGAGAAGGGAGAGAAAGTTAGGAGTGAATGTGAAGAAGACAATATAGTGATGAACCGTAAAATCTCAGCTGGGTAAGGAAGAATGCATAAACAAAAGCAAAAGAGTGGCATTAATGCTAGGGCTTTGAGTAAAAATGGAGTTAAAAATTGCAGGAATAGTGGTCACTAGAGAAAATAATATTAAAAATTTGAAGAATTTCAAAATTTCAGGATAGGACTTTAAAGAACTTCTTTGCAGCAGCAAAGCAGGGGCACGTTCATCACCTGCAGATCATAAACACCACGCCTGACTTTCCCATATGTGCCATTATAACTTTGATCTTCTCTGAGAACTGGCTTGTGTTTGGAAAAGCAGGAGTATAGGAAATCTAATGATTCTCAGCAGGAGAGGGGAGGTGAAATTATAAATTCTTGAAGTACAAAACAGCTGTTTTGAAAAACTGCTAATAAATTACATTTGAAAGAAGTAAAGGGCCTGGCGCGGTGGCTCATGCCTGTAATCCTAGCACTTTGGGAGGCTGACACGGGCGGATCACCTGAGGTCGGGAGTTTGAGACCAGCCTGACCAACATGGAGAAACCCTGTCTCTACTAAAAATACAAAATTAGCTGGGCGTGGTGGCGCATGCCTGTAATCCCAGCTACTCAGAAGGCTGAGGCAGGAGAATCGCTTGAACCCAGAAGGCGGAGGTTGAGGTGAGTTGAGATCATGCCATTGCAATCCAGCCTGAGCAACAAGAGTGAGACTCCATCTCAAAAAAAAAAAAAAAAAAAAAAAGATAGAAGTCAGGGTGTTTGTCCTGTGAAACATTTGTTGAGCCTCTAACTTTCCTTTAATAACTTTGTAAGAGTAGTGCTATCAAGACAGAGGGGCTGGCTTTCTCATTCACGGGATGCCCACATCAAGATTTGAGAGGAAGTGTAGTTATTTGTGAAAGTGAGGTCTAGGTATGACCGCAAACGGATGATTAAGTTTAAAAACAATAGGTGGAGGCTTGAGATTCCGTACAGCCTCCATGGGGATGCTCAAGTCATAAGAATAACAACAGGAGGATGGTAAAAAAGAAGCCATTGAGATAAGTGCAAAAGCCAAAATAGACAAAATCGGTAGTTGACAAAAAGAGGGGTAGGGAATAGCATAGTCTGGTGCATGTGCTTGAATCGAGCTGGATTTTTGAGGGAGAAGGAAAGAGAAATGATCCAGAAGCATCACTGAGGTTTCAGAAAGATTTCCCATTGCAGCTCGCAGGAGCTGAGGTGTGAGAGGAAAGCGGGCTTCCTTTGTGAGAGCTGCAGGGTGTATCTTTTTTTTTTTGGGACGGAGTCTCGCTCTGTCGCCCAGGCTGGAGTGCAGTGGCGCAATCTCGGCTCACTGCAAGCTCCGCCTCCCAGGTTCACGCCATTCTCCTGCCTCAGCCTCTCCGAGTAGCTGGGCCTACAGGCGCCCGCCACCACGCCCGGCTAATTTTTTTTTTTTGTATTTTTTTAGTAGAGATGGGGTTTCACCGTGTTACCCAGGATGGTCTCGATCTCCTGACCTCGTGATCTGCCTGCCTCGGCCTCCCAAAGTGCTGGGATTACAAGCGTGAGCCACCGCGCCCGGCCAAGAGCTGCAGGGTGTATCTTATTATTAAGGACATGGCAGATTTCAGTTACAACAAGGAAGACAAAAGTTGGGAGAAACGGATCTAATTAAGATACTTTGCTGGTGAAAGACTTGAGTTCCAGAGGTTAGAAGAAGCATAGAGACCTGGATAAAAGGCTTTGGTTTTCCCTGTTGGAGTCAGCTAGAGAAGGAATATCTGTTCTTCTCACTTCTGTGGGTTCTGTGGAGAGCAGGCATGTGACGTAGGATGAAACCAACTTTCCCCACCACTTTGTCCATGCATCAAGCCTACACAGGCTCTTCTCAGCATTCCTGGCCTTTTGGTCTTCTTTTCTGGGTTTTCACATGCTTGTCTCTAGGATTCATCAAGTCCAGAGGGGAGAACTTCTTGCATCTACTGTCTGTCGAGCTCCACCTGAACCGGAGGCTCTACCCATATCTGGCTGCTGTCAGTAGCAATTTCTGCTTAGCTCAGAAGGGGCAGATACTGTGGGGTGATGAATGGGGGCGGCGGGGAGGTTGGACATATTCAAGCTTCCTCCCCCCATATTTATTTTCTCCTCCTAACCTCATCTCTTTTCTAGGAACTCTATTTCATTCCACAAATGGCCAAATAGTTTACTATTCTCAGAAACTTAACAGTTTACCTTTCAAAGCAACTTGCAATTTAAATAAATAAATAATTGTCATGTAATCTTGAAAGAAGAGGCTGGAGATAGGAATCAGGATAAATGATGTCCCCTGGAATGCTGAAATAGAAACCAAAGAGTAGAGGATCAGAATATATAAATTGGCAAATCATAGAAGAAACACCCAAAGCCAATTAATGTAAGAACATATGTGCCTCGTGAATAATAAAAGTATGTAATTTAAAACTTTTTTTCACAGATTGATAACAATGCTGACAGCTGTATGGAGAAGACAGTTCATAGTCTCATAGGCTGTTGGGGTAGTGGGTAGGGTTTTAAGATTTTAGGATGGCAGTCTGGAATTATCCATAAAGTTTGTGGCAGAGGCTGCTCTGAGGCCACTGCTAACTCATATTGTTACTGAGAAGTTTGGTAATCCTGGGTTCTTAGTCGTTTTGAGAGAAAGATTTCAGCCAAGAGACAGTTCAGAGATAGCAGAGGGCTTTATTGAAAAGAAACAGGAAGCAAAGTGTTTATTGTGGAAAAAAAAATGAGTGTACTCCAAAAGAGGAGCGGCTGACACTGCAGGGAAAGAGCCAGGCGTAGTGGTGTTTATTTAAAGGGACAGTACACTCTGAAAGACGAGGTAGAGCGGGCTCCTGAAAGAGAATGAGCCAGCAGACCCACGAGTTCTGTGTTGAGGATTTCATTATAATGGACTCTTTCTTGAAGTTCCCACCTCTGTCTTAAGTCTCCTACTTTTCTCCTTGTCTAGTTTTTCTGCTTCTGCCTTGCATCCCTGCTTTTCCCTACCTGGTTCTCGCCCCAGGGTTGTGGGATTCTCCCTTACTGTCAGTTGATGTGCCGGCCTGGTGTTAGGTATGAATTCTACCTAAGGGCTGTGTTGTTCATCCCCACCACCCCAGGAAGGCTGTATAGTGGTCACATCCATACTCACTGCGCCTGGCCTGTGTTATCACTTAGGAATTTCTCCTTTGCCTTCTTTCCGTCCTTAGCAGCACGTAGCTAGCTACCTTCTGACAGGTTAACTGCAGTGTGAGCAATACTGGGTATCTTCAGGGGCGCTCCTTCTTGCATAGGTATTTGCCTTCCTCTCTGCTCCTATCTAGCGCGCATGTTTTGGGTGGTCTCTGGGGTGTGAGATTTTCCAGATCTCCCTTTTTCTCAGAGGCTCCCCGTCCTGTTCATGTATAGTTATCTGCCTACTCTAACAACATGAGAACTTTATGTGCACAAGAAAAGGTGGTCCTTCTTCAAGATATTTTATGGCCTTTACCAGAAATTTATGATACTCATGGTATGAACAGTGCCCCTAGAATTGTATACTGCACAATCACGGGCAGTAAGCTTGAGCTGCTGGTTGGCCACTCCCAATACTCTCAACTCTGATCTTGTGACTGCCTCTCATATCTCTTCCAGCTTCTCTATAGGTAGAACTAGACACAAGACCCAGTTCCGCCCAAAGAGAGATAAGAGAGTGTCTGCTGGGGACTTCTTTACTGGTAAAAAGCATATGTCACAACAAAAAGAGCTCATTTTGTCACTCTCATCTCTTACTTGCTTCCAGATTGGGAGGCTGCTGTGCATGGGTAAGATGCCTGCTACAGCCAGCTTGACACCATGAGAAGGACAAGAGAATTGCAGAGACACATATCCAGGATTCTGATCCAGTTGAGGCACTGAAATAATCTAGAACCACCTTCAAATTTCTTATAGAGAGGTAAGTAATTAATATTGTTTTGTATGTAACATGTTTAGTTGTGACTGAAAGTATCCCAACTGATCTTGGTATCCCAACACCAAGAATTTATTATATGGGAATCCTTTGCAAACAATATAGGTGCAAAGATGTTCACTGTAGCATTATTTGTAATAACAAGAAAATATAAAGAAGCAAAATAGTCAACAATAGGGAACTGGTTAACTATTCTACTTAGTCATTAACCAGAATGAGACAATTCTGTGTACTAACATGGAAGATATTTAGGACATATTGCTGTTTTTTTTTTTTTTTTTAAATAAGGAAGCAGCCCAGGCACAGCTGGCCTGTAATGCCAGCACTTTGGGAGGCCAAGTCAGGCAGATTGCTAAGCCCAGGGGTTTGAGGACAGCCTGGGCGATATGGTGGAACTCAGTCTCTACAAAAAATACAAAAATTATCCTGGCTTGGTGGTGTGCACCTGTAGTCCCAGATACTTAGGAGGTGGAGGTGGGAGGATCCTTTGAACCCTGGGAGGTTGCAGTGAGCCTAGATTGTGCCACTGCACTCCAGCCTTGGCAACAGAGTGAGATTCTGTCTCAAAAAAAAAAAAAAAAGTGAATAAAAATAAAGAAGGTAAACAATTTTAAACATTGTACTTCCCCTTCATTTTGTAAAAATTGGGCTCATGCATATTTAAATTATGATAAATGAAAAGAGTAGGGAGGGAGAATTTGCTCCTGGGCAGCAAAAGCAGCACCCAGCCTAGGACCTGGGAATTTTCCAGGCAAAACTAAATTTGCCCAGTGAATACCAGAAAAGCAAAACTTTAAGCAACTATGATGATGATCTTTGGAAAATGCACAACAGTCACATATTTGGAAAATGCACAACAGTCGTATATACACATATGTATATACATATACATGCACATATATAGTGAAGATGGCAAAAAATAATAGCACACTTACAAAAATTATATTTTTCGGAGATGGTAGTCTGCTAATTTCAATAAAGTGTACATATAAATGTGTCTTATGGCTATAATAAATTTTAAAATAATATCAACATTTATATCAACTTCTAAACTTTAAAAATTAACTTTCGGAAGGGAGGCGCAGAGCAAGATAGCCAAATAGAAACCTCCACCAATCATTCTCCTTGTAGAAACACCAAATCAAACAACTATCCTTACAGAAAAGCACCGTCAGAAGAATAAAAAATCAGGTGAGTGATCACAGTACCTGGTTTTAATTTCATATCCCTGAAAGAGGCACTGAGAGGAGAGGAAGGACAGTCTTGAATTGCCTATACCACCCCCTCCCTGATTCCCTGACAGCAACCAGCTGGCATGAAGAGAGAATCTGTGCGCTGGGGGGAGGTAGAGTGCGGTGATTGTGGGACTTTGCGTTGGAACTCAATGTTGCCCTGTCACAGTGGAAAGCAACAGCAGGCGGAACTCAGCCATTGCCCACAGCGGGAGCATTTAGACTAAACTTAGCCAGAGGGAAATTGCCCATCCCAGTGGTTGGAAGCTGAGTTCTGGCAAGTCTCACCACTGCAGTCCAAAGTGCTCTAGGATTCTAAATAAACTCGAAAGGTAGTCTGAGCCACAAGGACTGTAATTCCTGGGCAAGAACTTGTGCTCTGCTGAGCTTGGAGCCAGTAGTCCTGGGGGGCATGTGACTTAGTAACATATCAACCAGAATAGCCAAGGAAGTGTTTTGCGTCACGCAGTTCTAAAGCAGCAAGAGAAAAGAAACAACATAAAATGGAGCTCTAATACATCTGGCAGTAGACTTCTTAGTGGAAACTTCACAGTCCAGGGAAGAGTGCGTGACGTATTTAAAGTGCTGAAGGAAAATACTTTTATGCTGCAGTAGCATATATGGCAAAATTTTATTTCAAACATGAAGGAGAAATAAAGACTTTCTCAGACAAACAAAAGCTGATGGATTTCATTGACACCTGTCCTGCAAGAAATGCTGAAGAGGATTCTTCACTTAGAAAGAAAAGAACATTTACAAGCAATAAGAAATCATCTGAAGGTACAAAACTCACTGGTAATGGTAAGTACACAGAAAAACACAGAATATTATAACACTACAATTGTGCTGTGTAAACCACTCATATCTTAAGTAGAAAGGCTAAAAGATGAACCAATAAAAAATAATATCTACAACAACTTTTCAAGACGTAGTACAAAAAGATATAAATAGAAACAACAAAAAGTTAAAAAGTGACAGGACGAATTTAAAGTGTAGATTTTTTATTAGTTTTTCCTCTGCTTGCTTGTTTATGCAATCAGTATTAAGTTGTTATCAGTTTTAAATAATGGCTTATAAGATATTATATGCGAGCCTCATGGTAACCTCAAATAAAAAAATAACAAATATACAATAAATAAAAAGCAAGAAATGAAAACATACCACCAGAGAAAATCACCTTCATTAAAATGAAGATAGGAAGGAAGGAAAGAAAGAGAAGATCACAAAACAACCAGAAAACAAATAATAAAATAGCTGGAGTAAGTTCTTACTTATCAATAATAACATTGAATGTAAATGGACTAAACTCTCCAATTAAAAGACAGTCTGGCTAAACGCACAAGAAAACAAGACCTAATGTCTGTTTGTTGCCTATAAGAAATACAGTTCACCTATAAAGACACACATAGACTGAAAGTAAAGAAATGGAAAAAGATATCCCATGCAAATGAGAATGAAAAAAAAAAAAAAACAGGAGTAGCTATATTTTTATCAGGCAAAATAGATTTCCGGACAAAAAAACTATGAAAAGAGACAAACAAGGTCATTATATAGTGATAAAGGGGTCAATTCTGCAAGAGGATATAACAATTGTAAATATATATATGCGCTTAACACTGGAGCACCCAGGTATACAAAACATATTAGAGTTAAAGGGATAGATAGGGCCCAAACAATAAGAGCTGGTGGCTTCAATATCCCATTTCCATCATTGGACAGAACATTCCGATGGAAAACCAACAGAGAAACAACAGGCTTAAACTGCACTATAGACCAAATGGACCCAATAGATATCTACAGAACATTTCATCCAACAGCTGCAGAATATGTATTCTTTCCCTTAGCACATGGATCATTCTCAGGGATAGACCATGTGTTAGATCACAAAAGAAGTCTTAAAAGATTCAAAAAATTGAAATAATATAAAGCATCTGGAATAAAACTAGAAATCAGTAACAAGAGCAAAATCTACAAACACATGGAAATTAAACAATATACTCCTGAGTGACTCATGGGTCAATGAAGAAATTGAAGAGGAAATTAAAAAAGTTTCTTCAGAGAAATGAAATGAAAACACAACATACCCAAACCTACAGGATACAGCAAAAGCGCTACTAAGAGGGAGGTTTATAGATATTAGTGTCTACATCAAAAAAAGAGAAAAGCTTCATTAAACAACCTAATGATGCATCTTAAAGAATTAGAATAGCAAGAGCAAGTCAAACCCAAAATTAGCAGAAGAAAAGAAATGATAAAGATCATGGTAGAAATAAATGGAATTGAAATGATAAAAACAATACAAAAGATCAACAAAATAAAAAGTTGTTTCCTTAAAAAAAGATAAAATAGAGAAACTTTCTCTAGACTAAGAAAAAAAGAGAGAAGACCCAAAGAAATAAAATCAGAGATGAAAACTGAGACAATACAACTGATACTGCAGAAACTCAAAGGATCATTAGTGGCTACTATGAGCAACTATATGCCAATAAATTGGAAAATCTAGAAGAAATGGACAAATTCCTAGACTTATACAATCTATGAAGATTGAAACATGAAATCCAAAACCTGAAAAAAACAATGACAAGCATGACACCAAAGCTGTAATAAAATGTGTCCCAGTAAAGTAAAGCTCAGGACCTGATGGCTTCACTACTGAATTCTACCAAACATTCAAAGAAGAGCTAATACCAATTCTACTCAAACTGTTCTGAAAAATATAGGAGGAGGGAATACTTTCAAACCATTTTATGAGGCCAGTATTACCCTGATACCAAAACCAGACGATGACACATCCAAAAAAGAAAATTGCAGGCCAATATATCTGATGAATATTGATGCAAAAATCCTCAATAAAATATTAGCAAACTGAATTCAATAATACATTAAAAAGATAATTTTTTATTACCAAGTGGGATTTATCCCAGGGATGCAAAGATGGTTCAGTATATGCAAATCAATCAATGTGATACATTATATTAATAGAAAGGACAAAAACCATATGATCACAGAAACCATACGATTGGTTTCATCAATTGATGCTGAAAAAGCATTTGATAAAATTCAACATCCTTTCATGGTGAAAACCTCAAAACACTGGACATAGAAGGAACCATACTGCAACATAATAAAAGCTATATATGACAGACCCACAGCTAGTATCATACTAAATGAGGAAAAATTAAAAACATTTCTTCTAAGATCTGGAAGAAATAAAAATTCCATTTACAATAGCCACAAATACAATTAAATACCTAGGAATTAACCAAAGAAGTGACAGATGTTTACAATTAAAACTATAAAACACTAATGAAAGAAATTGAAGAGAGCACCACAAAATGGAAAGATATTCTATGTTCATGGATTGGAAGGATCAATATTGTTAAAATGCCCATACTACCCAAAGCAGTCTACAGATTCAATGCAATCCCTATCAAAATACCAATGGCATTCTTTGCATAAATAGAAAAAAAATCCTAAAACTTATATGGAACCACAAAAGACCCAGAATAGCCAAAGCTATCGTAAGCAAAAAGAACAAAACTGGAGGAATTATGTTACCTGACTTCAAATTAAACTACAGAGCTATAGTAATCAAAACAGCATGGTACTGGAATAAAAACAGACACATAGATCAGTGGAACAGAATAGAGACCCCAGAGGTAAATCCATACACCTACAGTGAACTCATTTTTGACAAAGGTGCCAAAAACATACAGTGGGGAAAGACAGTCTCTTTAGTAAATGGTGCTGAGAAAACTTCCTTCCTTTCTTCCTTCTTTTCTTTCCCACTTTTTTACCTGCCATCTTTGCAGCTGTACTGGGAGTAAATTAATAAGATTAAGGTCTGCTGCTTGCTGTTCCATAGACACAATCTAATGAAATGTTTAATATAAGCACAGTGATCATCACCTTATATTCTGCACAATGAGAAAGTAAATCATCTTTGATCAGAATTATGCCCTGGCTTCAGTGTTGCATTTAAGGAAATGCATCATTACTCACATCTTTTAAAGAACATTAAAGGTTTGCATTGCTCTAATGATCAGTGATGCTGAGCTTTTTAAAAATATGATTATTGGTTGCATGTATGTCATCTTTTGAAAAGTGTTCCTGTCCTTTGCCTGCTTTTTTATGTTTTTTTTTTCTTGTAAATTTGTTTAAGTTCCTTATATATGCTGGATATTAGACCTTTGTTGGATGCATAGTTTACAAAATTTTTCTCCCGTTCTGTAGGTTTACTCTGTTGATAGTTTCTTTGCTGTGTACAGAAACTCTTAACTTTAATTAGATACCATTTGTTAATTTTTGCTTTTGTTGCAATTGCTTTTAGTGTCTTTCTCATGAAATCTTTGCCTGTGCCAATGTCTTAAATGGTATTGCCTAGGTTGTCTTCCAGGATTTTTATAGTTTGGGGTTTTACATTTAAGTCTTGAATCCATCTTGACTTTATTTTTGTATGTGGTCTAAGGAAGGGTTCCAGTTTTAATGGCTATTACTAAAAAGTAATATTACTAATGGCTATTACTAAAAAGTCCAGGCCAGGCACGGTAGCTCACACCTGTAATCCAGCACTTCGGAAGGCCGAGGTGGGTAGATTGCTTGAGCTCAGGAGTTTGAGACCAGCTTGGCTAACATGGTGAAACCCCATATCTACTAAAAATACAAAAATTAGCCAGGCATGGTTGTGCATGCCTGTAGTCCCAGATACTTGGGAGGCTGTAACAGGAGAATCACTTGAACCCAGTAGGCAGAGGTTTCAGTGAGCTGAGATTGTACCACTGCAGTCCAGCATGAGTGACAGAGTGAGACTCTCTCTAAAAAAAAAAAAAAAAAAAAAAAAGGGTGAGGTTGTGGAGAAAAAGGAATGCTGATATTCTATTGTGTAAATTAATTCAACCATTGTGGCAGTATGGTGATTCCTCAAAGACCTAAAGACAGAAATATCATTTGACCCAGCAATCCCATTACTGGGTATATACCCAAAAGAATATAAGTAATTCTATTATAAAGACACATGCACACATATGTTCTTTGCAGCACTGTTCACAATAGCAAAGACATGGAATCAACCTGAATGCCCATCAATGATAGATTGAATAAAGAAAACGTGGTACATATATACCATGGAATACTATACAGCCATAAAAAGAATGAGATCATCCAGGCTCGGTGGCTCACGCCTGTGATCCCAGCGCTTTGGGAGGCTGAGGCAGGCAGATCACCTGAGGTCAGGAGTTTGAGACCAGCCTGGCCAACATGGTGAAACTCAGTCTCTACTAAAAACACAAAATTAGCTGGGTGTGGTGGCGGGCACCTGTAATCTCAGCTACTTGGGAGGTGAGGCAGGAGAATTACTTGAACCCGGGAGGCGGAGTTTACAGTGAGCTGAAATTGCGCCGCTGCATTCCACCCTGGGCAAAAAGAAGTGAAACCCCGTCTCGAAAAAAAAAAAGAAAAAAATGAATGAGATAATACTCTTTGGAGGGACATGGATGGAGCTGGAGGCCATTATCTTTAGCAAACTAACACAGGAAAATAAACAAATACTGCCTGTCTTCACTTATAAGTGGGAGCTAAATATTGAGAACACATAGACACATAGAGGAGAACAACACACAATGGGGCCTTTCGGAGGGTAGAGGATGGGAGGAGGAAGAGGATCAGGAAAGAATATTAAAGGTGTCTCATTTTCAGCAACCCCTCCTGAAATCTCTTTTCCTCTTCATAGCCTCTCTCCTCCTGAGGCTGCTGTGAAAGATGCCTCTCTTTCAGAATGCTTGCTGTTAATTCTCCTCCCCCGTGCTTGGGAGCTCAGCCATGACATGTAGCCGTTTTCCTCCCTCTCCCGGCTCTCTGCACTCCACAGTTCTATCTCTTTCTTCATCTTTCCCATTTTCTGCATTACAAATGTCAGAACTAGGGAAGAACTGTAGGATTCTCTTTGCACAGTCAGGGATGTGAGAAACTGCACAAAGATAAAATTCTCACAATTATTGCCTTTTGCACAGATAATTGCCAGCATCTTCATCAAATCGAATGCAGAATCTCAGCCTAGATTAAGCATAAATCAGTGTCAGAAATGAAATCAGAGCTCCAGAGGGTGGCTCTCTGACAGAAGAATTTGAGGAGCCCGTTTTCCTGGCAGTTTACAAAGAGATGCTGGACCTGAGGTATTATTAGTCTGGTGAGAAGAGCTCTTGACAGCTCATAATGATATTAATCAGCAAACAGCACTCCCCAAACAGGTCTTTGGTCTTAGGGAAAAGAACATTGAAGTGTTTATGAGTCTTGCTTATTAGGTTTTGAGGTTTTTGTTGGTTCCTCTCTTGGCAGTAAACTGAATGCTTGTAAAATCCCATGTGTAGCAGAGAACTCCGGGCATTGAGACAACTGTCCGCAGGTGCATATGATTCACACTTTAACTGGATACCACTTGCTAGGTAAATGCTGTACTAGAAAGTTAAAAAGAATAAATTAGCTGTAAATTCTTGGTATTTTCAGATTCCTGGGATATCCCCTACAGTTTCATAATCATAGGGTGTTTTGTATTTATTTCAAACTACTAATCATTTACACACATGATTCCAGATTGTAAATATCAGATTTGATTGTGCCATTATCCCTCCCATTTCTCTCTAAATTCTTGTTTTAGCAATCAAACTCCTTTCAAAATAAAAATTAGTAGGAACCCCAGAGTATAAAACAGGTAAGAGCAAATGAATATGATTCCATAGTTTAATTAATCCTAATTTGGGTGAAAATAATCACTTTTTAAATAACCTTAAAAGAGAAGAAACACACTCCGAAACCCTGTTTGCTTTGTATGTATGTATGTCCGTAATATTTTTATGACCTGAACTTATTTTCTACATTTCTTTTTGCACGGTTCTTAAATTTATACAACAAATGATAAGAAAGGCACAAGAAAATTTTCAGTTTTACTCATAGCAGATATGTAGTTAAAAACCTGGGGTCCCAGTCCCAGGTCTGCCACATACTTGTTTGTCTGACTTTGGAGGTTCATTTAACAACTCTGGGCAAGGCTGTGCTCATGCAAAGCACCCTGGGGCATGCACTTGCCCAGCTTTCTGGTGGGAGAGGCCCTGGCCACAGTGTGTGATGTGAGCTTTTGGAGCCAGACAGATCTGCTGCATCAATACTTGATTACTACATTTACTGGTTGTGATACATAACCGAGAGTTTTCAGTGTATCAAAACCCATTGTGAAAAAGAACATTTTCCCCTAGTTATTCTGTATATAGACCAGCTCAGTTCTGCTGTTTTCAAAATATTTTATTTTTGAAAATTGGTTCACTGAATCCTTGCTGCAGATGTTTGCCTAATTTGTGATCATATTGCATGAACCACTTAAAAAACTACTTTATAACTCAGATTCTTGTTTTATTTCCCAAAGAAGCTTAGGACAGGAACATTTTGAGGCAGAATTTAAAAACCACATATGTTGACCTATGTGCTTTTAAAAAAATAGCCATACTTTTTTCCTGGATTTTGAAAGACTGATATATTTTACATAAATAAGCCCCACTTACTGATTACATTTATCCCCAAAAAGAGGAGCAAATTCACCTTAATCACGCCAGTAGCCCTATGCTCACATACTCTCCAGCAAAAGAGAAGGGATTTCTAGTTGGAGTCGAGCCACTGATTAGCCTTGGTTTACACTGAGCATGGTCTCTGTGATACACATCTGCATTGTGCATTCCTGTTTTAGATAGCACTGGATTCCTCAGGGAAGGATGCCCATTTGGTTGTGACGTATCTCCCATTCATTGCAGCAGAATTGTTAAAGGGAGTTGGCCCCCGTGTTTTGGAGGCCAGGGTATCTTTCTCTCTCTGTCCTCATGGGTATTTATGGAAATACCATGTGAACTCCAGGATTTTCCATTCCCATAATTTACAGCTGGGGAGGAAGGATGACTTGAGTGTGTAAATTATCTATTCTCAGCCCTGCTACAGGCTTCAGGAGGCCAACTCTACAAATCTTATCACTTGGGCTTCTGGTTGGGTTTATTCAATGGGAAGCACTGGTAGGAGGTTGCTTCCAGCCTTCGTAGGAACAAAGACAATTTGGCCAGATTGGCCATAGTTTGGGCACTGGCTGAATTTCCTCCAACTGTAGTCAGTGTCTTTTTAAAAAGTTCTAGTTCTCATTAAATTCTGCTAATACCCATTCTTTCCCTTGGCCTATTAGGCCTATGAGTGGCAGGAGCTTCCTATGGTTGCTAGTCCCTCCCTGGGTGCTTTCTCTTGTTTCCTTAACTTTGTCCATACCTATGTAGATAGCCCCTTAATTCAATATAGTTCAATCTTTTGTATTTATACTAGTTTCCTGCTAGGACTATGGTTGATAAAGTAATGAAGTTAGCTTATGCTTTTAGGATAAACCCATACATTCTAATGCAATTTTAACTGGGAGTCAGTCTCTGAAGCATTTGTACTGCCATTAATAACATCCTGCTTAGATTTCCCAGTAAAGGAGGAAAGATTTGCAGGGGTGAATTCAGGCATTCCTGCATTTCTGGCAAAAGAAATATCCTAGTACTGAGAAATGAGAAAATATTACCATATTACCTCTGTAGTCTCTGAACTGTGCACATTTCCTGGCACATAACAGACTCAGTAAATAATTGTTAAATGAGTGTATTTTGAGTGAATGCAGAAAATATTGCACTTATCATGGTCATATAAAACATTTAACTTTGTATATTTTTACTCAATATTAAGCACAGTAATTTCTTATGTTATTACAGAAAACAACACATACTTAATTGATATATAATAGTTCAAAATACATATCTTAGATGGCAAAATAGATCATCCCTCTTCATTCTCTTTGCTAAAGGGAGAAATGGTTTTCTTACCCATCTTAGTAAAGAAAAAAACTCCATTTTTCTTTGATAGTTGCTTAATGTGTGGGTCTCAGAGACCAAACAGACAATGTACCAGTGGTGCTATTTCAACTCTAACCATTTTCTGCCATTAGTATGCCAGTCTTCCCCATTAAAAATCCAAAGCAGAAAGCCATATTATCTGTATGTCACTTTCAAACATAAACACTTAGTAGAGTGGTTGTTAGGTTCCATATCTGTGAAATGTGTTTATATAAGTGATTTATTGTCTTTGCATGAAGTGGCTGGACAAAGGGATGCCTGGTTGAGGAGACTAGTTGTAGGAAGGATGTTTCTGCACATCACTGCTTTAGCTGTGTAAATCCTGGGCTTGGCGGACCTTGGCTAACCTAGCGGGCATGAGCAGGCTCAGGTGAACCTAATGTACAGAAGTGACATTTGTGCAGCACCTGGCCAGTCTTCAACTTCTAATTCTATTCCCAATGCCTGGAATTTCATTTTGATAACACTGATTCTTGGAGTGTGGTGCCAAGACCAGTAGTATCAGCATCACCAGGAAACTTCCTGGAAGTACAACATTTGTAGCCCCATTGCTGAATGAGAAATTCTGTGGATGAGGCCCAGTAATCTGTGTTTTTTTTTTTTTATTATACTTTAGGTTTTAGGGTACATGTGCACAATGTGCAGGTTTGTTACATGTGTATCCATGTGCCACGTTGATTTCCTGCACCCATTAACTCATCATTTAGCATTGGGTATATCTCCTAATGCTGTCCCTCCCCCCTCCCCCAACCCCACAACAGTCCCCGGAGTGTGATGTTCCCCTTCCTGTGTCCATGAGTTCTCATTGTTCAATTCCCACCTATGAGTGAGAACATACGGTGTTTGGTTTTTTGTCCTTGCGATAGTTTACTGAGAATGATGTTTTCCAGTTTCATCCATGTCCCTACAAAGGACATGAACTCATCATTTTTTATGGCTGCATAGTATTCCATGGTGTATATGTGCCACATTTTCTTAATCCAGTCTATCGTTGTTGGACATTTGGGTTGGTTCCAAGTCTTTGCTATTGTGAATAGTGCCACAATAAACATACGTGTGCATGTGTCTTTATAGCAGCATGATTTATAGTCCTTTGGGTATATACCCAGTAATGGGATGGCTGGGTCAAATGGTATTTCTAGTTGTAGATCCCTGAGGAATCGCCACACTGACTTCCACAATGGTTGAACTAGTTTACAGTCCCACCAACAGTGTAAAAGTGTTCCTATTTCTCCACATCCTCTCCAGCACCTGTTGTTTCCTGATTTTTTAATGATGGCCATTCTAACTGGTGTGAGATGGTATCTCACTGTGGTTTTGATTTGCATTTCTCTGATGGCCAGTGATGATGAGCATTTCTTCATGTGTTTTTTGGCTGCATAAATGTTTTCTTTTGAGAAGTGTCTGTTCATGTCCTTTGCCCACTTTTTGATGGGGTTGTTTGTTTTTTTCTTGTAAATTTGTTTGAGTTCATTGTAGATTCTGGATATTAGCCCTTTGTCAGATGAGTAGGTTGCAAAAATTTTCTCCCATTCTGTAGGTTGCCTGTTCACTCTGATGGTAGTTTCTTTTGCTGTGCAGAAGCTCCTTAGTTTAATGAGATCCCATTTGTCAATTTTGGCTTTTGTTGCCATTGCTTTTGGTGTTTTAGACATGAAGTCCTTGCCCATGCCTATGTCCTGAATGGTATTGCCTAGGTTTTCTTGTAGGATTTTAATGGTTTTAGGTCTAACATTTAAGTCTTTAATCCATCTTGAATTAATTTTTGTATAAGGTGTAAGGAAGGGATCCAGTTTCAGCTTTCTACATATGGCTAGCCAGTTTTCCCAGCACCATTTATTAAATAGGGAATCCTTTCCCCATTTCTTGTTTTTGTCAGGTTTGTCAAAGATCAGATAGTTGTAGATATGCGGCATCATTTCTGAGGGCTCTGTTCTGTTCCATTGATCTATGTCTCTGTTTTGGTACCAGCACCATGCTGTTTTGGTTACTGTAGCCTTGTAGTATAGTTTGAAGTCAGGTAGTGTGATGCCTCCAGCTTTGTTCTTTTGGGTTAGGGTTGACTTGGCAATGCGGGCTCTTTTTTGGTTCCATATGAACTTTAAAGTAGTTTTTTCCAATTCTGTGAAGAAAGTCATTGGTAGCTTGATGGGGATGGCATTGAATCTATAAATGACCTTGGGCAGTATGGCCATTTTCACGATATTGATTCTTCCTACCCATGAGCATGGAATGTTCTTCCATTTGTTTGTATCCTCTTTTATTTCATTGAGCAGTGGTTTGTAGTTCTCCTTGAAGAGGTCCTTTACATCCCTTGTAAGTTGGATTCCTAGGTATTTTATTCTCTTTGAAGCAATTGTGAATGGGAGTTCACTCATGATTTGGCTCTCTGTTTGTCTGTTATTGGTGTACAGGAATGCTTGTGATTTTTGTACATTGATTTTGTATCCTGAGACTTTGCTGAAGTTGCTAATCAGCTTAAGGAGATTTTGGGCTGAGACAATGGGGTTTTCTAGATATACAATCATGTCATCTGCAAACAGGGACAATTTGACTTCCTCTTTTCCTAATTGAATACCCTTTATTTCCTTCTCCTGCCTGATTGCTCTGGCCAGAACTTCCAGCACTATGTTGAATAGGAGCGGTGAGAGAGGGCATCCCTGTCTTGTGCCAGTTTTCAGAGGGAATGCTTCCAGTTTTTGCCCATTCAGTATGATATTGGCTGTGGGTTTGTCATAGATAGCTCTTATTATTTTGAGATACATCCCATCAATACCTAATTTATTGAGAGTTTTTAGCATGAAGCATTGTTGAATTTTGTCAAAGGCCTTTTGTGCATCTATTGAGATAATCATGTGGTTTTTGTCTTTGGTTCTGTTTATATGCTGGATTACATTTATTGATTTGCGTATGTTGAACCAGCCTTGCATCCCAGGGATGAAGCCCACTTGATCATGGTGGATAAGCTTTTTGATGTGCTGCTGGATTCGGTTTGCCAGTAGTTTATTGAGGATTTTTGCATCAATGTTCATCAATGATATTGGTCTGAAATTCTCTTTTTTGGTTATGTCTCTGCCAGGCTTTGGTATCAGGACGATGCTGGCTTCATAAAATGTGTTAGGGAGGATTCCCTCTTTTTCTATCGATTGGAATAGTTTCAGAAGGAATGGTACCAGTTCCTCCTTGTACCTCTGGTAGAATTCGGCTGTGAATCCATCAGGTCCTGGACTCTTTTTGGTTGGTAAGCTATTGATTATTGCCACAATTTCAGAGCCTGTTATTGGTCTATTCAGAGATTCAACTTCTTCCTGATTTAGTCTTGGGAGGGTGTATTTGTCGAGAAATTTATCCATTTCTTCTAGATTTTCTAGTTTATTTGCGTAGAGGTGTTTGTAGTATTCTCTGATGGTAGATTGTATTTCTGTGGGATTGGTGGTGATATCCCCTTTTTCATTTTTTATTGTGTCTATTTGATTCTTCTCTCTTTTCTTCTTTATTAGTCTTGCTAGCGGTCTATCAATTTTGTTGATCTTTTCAAAAAACCAGGTCCTGGATTCATTAATTTTTTGAAGGGTTTTTTGTGTCTCTATTTCCTTCAGTTCTGCTCTGATTTTAGTTATTTCTTGCCTTCTGCTAGCTTTTGAATGTGTTTGCTCTTGCTTTTCTAGTTCTTTTAATTGTGATGTTAGGGTGTCAATTTTGGATCTTTCCTGCTTTCTCTTGTGGGCATTTAGTGCTATAAATTTCCCTCTACACAATCTGTGTTTTAAGAAGCTATATAGGGGACTCTGATGCTAAAGTTTGAGAACAACTGGCTTAGGGCACTGATGTTTATTATACATGTATTCATTAATGTGAATGTGCAAATTCAGAGTAGGTTTGATGGGAGATGGAGGGAAGTAACAGGAGGGATCTTATCCTGAAGTCGGAAGGCCCTAATGAGCTAGGAAAGAGTAGACTTTGTTTTACATATTGGTTTATTTTACGTACTTCAGTGAAAGTTTTCAAGCCTAGAAATATCTGATATTATAGTGAATTTAAAATGGTCCTTTGCTAGGCAGGAAGTGAAAAATGAGATGGGGAGGGACTACAGATTCTGGGAAGGGAAATTTTAGTTAACATGTATGCATTCAGGCATCGGGCTCTGTGACATCCACCCCTTCTAAGGCAGGAAGATCTGTGAGTCGCTCAATCCTTTCTAGACTCTCTAGACCCAGCCCGGCTAAATTGGCTCAAGATTGCTTTTCTTCCCCAAGCAGTCCATGAAACCCTGGTCGTGTAGGAATCTACTCTGATGCTGTAGGGTCAACACCAAGGCAAAATATTATATGGAGAAAGATGACTATAGTAGAAACCACAGAAAATTCACTCCTTTATGTGCCCTGGGTGATGGAGTGCTCCTTATCTCCAACCCTGGGAAAGGAGAACAAAGCTGAATAGCGCTTGAAAATCTCCAGGTTTGAGCCTTTAAAGAAATCACCCACTCTGTGTGCCCTTATCTTAAAGGATATAGATCCTCAGAAAAAGTGCCATATTATTAACAATTACATCCGATAGTTATAATTATAACTATTTTACAGTGGTAATTGTAATTATAGTCAGAGATGGTTGATAGCTTCCTGAGGTCCATTGAGCAATGCTTTTCAATCTTACATGTGCATGAGAAGTACCTGGGATCGCGTTACAATGCAGATTCAGTACATCTGGATTGGGACCCATGTTGATGCCAATGATGCTGAGTCCCCTGACCATAACATAGCACACTGTGAGTAGCAAGGATATGGAGAAAAAGAATTACATCACACTGCTTTCCCAGCAGAAAAGAATGGAGTGTAAACGTCGTTAGTTTCTACAACTGGCAAGAAGATATTATCTTTGAGCCTCACAATTTCTCTGGCAAAAGAACTTTGTAATGAGTATGAGGACTTCGATAATAGCACATAAGCAGGATATGCGGGATAATTTGTACTGCAGTTCTGCATGGCAACCACAGAATAAATGGATATGTCTGGTCTATTTTAGATTCAAAACCAGAAATCACTTGTGATTAATGGTGGAATAATAAATTTTATTATAAATTGTAGAAGCTTAAGTTCTCAAGCTGGCTTTTCTCCTGCAGGGCTCTTGCAGAAGCAATCTGTTAGTCAAAGCCGTAGGACAGCAATTAAAGGAGCATTCGTTATAGCCCATGTATACTAGAAAGCAGCAAGACAATGATACTTGCCAAACGTCTGGGAAATTAGGTCAGCACTTGCAGATTAAATTCAACAGTGCCTGCTGGACTAAAGTCCTGATTGCCATTTAAGATCTAATGCTGACGCTTACTAGCAATTGAGAATTAGAGGGGATGAAGAACTTCTAAAAATTGAGTGGCTAACACTGTTCTTGAATCCTGATAGAATATTATCCATTTGCTTTTTAGTGTCTGTGACAATCAAATCAATTTTTCTCCTTTTGTATTTTACTTAAGATTCTATTTTTGATGTAAAACAGATATAACTGCAGTTACACAAACAGGGTAAAGATCAATTAATTTCCACTTTACTCTTTCATACTTTATTCATGATCACAATATGCATGCTTGCCAAACAGATGAGTAAATATTGTTATTATTTTAAAGACAGAGGCATTGTCCTAATGTCACATATTTTATAATATTTACTTAATTGAAATTCAGAGTAGAAGACTTCCAGTGTTGTGGAAGAACAGAAGCTACTCTTCTGGGATGAGTAAGTGGCTTAGTAGAGGAATAGCAAAGACTGATCAAATAGTTAAGAAAGCTACAGACACTGTGCTCTAGTGAGTATTTCATTATAGCTAAACTTCAATAGGTTATTTTTTTTTAAAAGTTCACTTTATGGTCTGAAAATGTTTGCATTTGCTCTCTTTAGTTATCAGTTGTGCATAGATCTGTTTAGAAAAGCTATGAATGGGGTGAGAACAGAGAACTTGTGGAGGCAGAATTTTAAGATGGTCCCTAGAATTCCTGCCAGCAACAATCAGGTTGAACATGTAATTTATAAATTCAAAATTTATTAAGAAAGCTCTCTATATAGACATAATTATATATGCTATATTGGGATAATTTTAATGAACACTGTAAATAGTATGTATGTGGAAGAGTATAAGGAAATTTAAAAAAATTGGCATTACTGAGTTGAAAGAGATAATGTACTACATTCACGAATAGGAAAACTCAATATTGTAAGGATGCTAATTTCCCCTAAAGCTGTGGGTTTTATACAATCAAGCAAATTCCCTATGTGTGTGAAAATCAAAAAGCTGATTCTAAAATGTATTTAAAAGAGCACAGGGCCAATAATATATACTTGAGAATTAAAAGAGTAAGATGGAGAAGACTTGCCTTATCAAATATCAAGCCCCATTTTAAAGTCATAATGATTAAGATAGTGGCACAGAAATAGACAAATAGACCAAGTGAAAAAGACAAAGAACTTAGAAAGAGACTCAGACTTCTATGCGATTTGGATAGGTAACAGAGTTGCCATTGTAGTCCAGTGGAGAAAGGAGGACATATTCAATAAAAGTTGCTAGCACAATTGGTTATATAGAAATAACATTGAATTTCACACCACGTACAAAAATCAATTCCAGGTATAATAAAATGTGATAACAAAATATTAATATTTTAGAATGAAATATGAGATAATCTGCATTATTCTAAGACAGGAAGGAATTTTCAAAACTAAACCGAATACCTTTAAGTTAAAAAAAGTGAAAAATAAGATGAGCCACAAATTTTAAAAAGAAACTTGCAAAATATATAATAGTGTCTTATCAAGAATATGTAAATGTAGAATTCCAAAAATTTCTTAAGAAAAAAATAATCTAATAGAAAAATATAGGAAGACACGAATAAGCATTTCACAGAAGATTTTAACAAATGGTTAATAAATATAAGAAAAGCTGCCAATTCTCATTAATAAGCAGAGAATAAAAATGTAATGACATTTTTTCTACCTATGTAGTTGACTACAATTAGGAAATGACAAGGCCAAGTGATGGAGAAGCTGTGAGCCAATGACAATGCTTATATGCTTTTGATAGGCGTAAAAATTTGTTGTTGGCATTAATCATGTAAGTTTGAATAGTCACGTGGCCTATGACTCAGCAATTTCCTTTCTGAGTGTACATTCTAGAAACTTCTTGTGCATTGTAAGAATAGCCATAATATTATATCAAATGAACTTGGCAATGAAGGAAGGAAGGGAGGAAGGAAGGAAGAAATAGCCGTAACAGCCTGGTTTATAATTAAAATGGAAACAAAAATATTGATAAAAGAATGGTGAATAAAGTCATGTGTTCATGAACTGCAATATTATGAAACAGAGACTAAAATGTTTGAATTACAGCTGTATTTAACACCAAAAACAAACATTAGAAACATAATGTTTGTTGATTTTTATAAAGCAAAAAAGCAAGCAAAACTAAACGTGATATACTTGAAGTATAAGTATTTAGTTATACATATATAATAGTTTATATATATATAGTTTTTGTAATATACAGGCCAATATGTTACGTAGTATATATCATATATTCCTAATATATAATGTGTATATATAATCTAATAAGTCATATGATTTATCAATAACATCACTAATATGATTACTTCTGGGGTTAGCAGGGATCTGGAATAGTGAAGAAACTCATGGACTGATGTACATCTTAGTGGTGTTCCAATTTTTGGTTTGGTTGGGTTGCTGTGTCCCTAGATGTAAACTATATTATTGTACTTTATTTATAACTGGCATAAATATATTATTGTATGCATGTAATATTTTATTTTGAAAAGATACCATGAAAATGTAATTAAAAACAAATTAACAGAATAGAACAAGAAGAAAATATGCCAGGACAATGCTATCCAAAAGAAAACTAAGGTTCATATAAATAAATGACAAAATAAATTTTGAGGTTAAAAAAATTAATAGGAATAAAAAGAACATTAGTTAAACATATAAGGTAAAACCACCAAGAAAAGGGAATAAATTTTAATGTACCCATCAACATTTCCTTGAAGAATCTAAAATGAAAACCAACTGAATTAAGAAGAGAGATTGACAAAATCGTAATCATAATCGGAGAGCATAATCAGATGTATTAACAGTGTTAGATCAAGCAGGCCAAAGATTAAGCATACAAACTATATATCCAAACAGCCACCTCAACTGTATGGAATTGCTAAATCGCTTTTGAAATGGCTACACACCACGGTGCATGATATTTCCTGTTGTCTCTCTAATGCTTCAACCTGGGTATTCCTCTAAGGGAATTCTGTGTAAATGAAAGAGAACTACATGTGTCTTCATTGCTAAGTCTCCAAAACACATGTTGACTAAAATATGCAAATAATGCAATAACACATGTATTGATTTTATATTTACTATAAACTGGACTGTGTCCCCGTCCTTCTCCCTCAGAAAAGAGAAGTTGAAATCCTAATCTCCACTACCTCAGAATGTGACTTCATTTGAAAATAGGGTTGCCGCACATGTAGTTAGCTAAGATGAAGTCAGACTGGCATAGAGTGGGCCCCACATCAAGTATGGCTGGTGTCCTTATAAGAAGACGGCCATGTGAAGACAGAGACACAGGGAGAATATTACATAAAGATGAAGAATTGGAGCCAAGGAGAGACCAAAGACTGGGGGCAAACCACCAGAAGTGGGAGGAAGCAAGGAAGGATTTGCCTAGAGGTTTCAGAGGGAGCATGGCCCTGCTGGCACCTTGATATCGAGGAACTGTGAGACAATATATTAATGTTGGTTAAGTCACCCAGTGTGTGGTACTTAGTTACAGTAGCCCTAGGAAACTGACACAATATTGCTGCATACCATATTTATTGTCTCACAATTTCCATGAACTCAGGAATCCGGGCATGGTTTAGTTGGGCCCTCTGCTCAGGTCTTACAGGCTGTGTGCAGAATATCAGGTGGGTCTGGAGTCTCATCTGAACCTCAGGGTCCTCATTCAAGCTGACATAATTGTTGGCAGAATTCATTTCCTTGCAGCTTTCTGTGGAACTCATGGCATCTTGCTTCTTCAAGGACAACAGAAGGGAGAGGTTCTGAAAGGTCACCCAGGATAATTTCCTTTTTTATTTACTCAGAGTTAACTGATTAGGAACATTAATTGCATCTGCTAAATCCCTTTACCTTCCCATATAATGTAACATAATCGTGGAAATGGTATCCTATCATATTCACAGCCCCTGTCCTTACTCAAGAGAGGTTTGCACAAGGTCAGAGGTCACAAGGCCATTTTGGCATTCTGGCTTCCATAAAACATAATGTATGTTATCATTTTAAAAACATGCAAAACAATGATAATGGATTTTTATGGGTCAATGGCTATGTAATAAATGTTTAAAATATGCAAATAAATAACATCAACTTGTTATAGTGGTTTTCTCTGAGGAAGAGCTTCACGATGGAATTAGGGGAGTGAACGTGGCCGGTTTCAACTCTATCTATGATGTACAAAAATGAAAATGAAAATATCTGAAAAGAATATGGCAAAATGTTAACATTTGTTAAGACTACTTGATGAATACATAGATGTTTATCACATCATTCTCTGGGTATGATTATGTTTATTACAGCTTGAGTATCCCTTACCCAGAATGCTTGGGACTAGAACTGGATGTTGGATTTTGGAATATTTGCATTGAGCATTCCAAATCTGAAAATATGAATCTGAAATGCTCCAATGAACATTTCTTTTAAGTCCTGTCAACACTCAAAAAGTTTCAGATTGTAAAGCAGTTCAGATTTTTTGATTTGGGATGTTCTACCTATAATATCTATATTTTAATTATAGAATTAAAAACTGAAATAAAAAATTGAAATCAGAAACCCCCCAAAATATATATGTTTTGTTAGTTGACTTTTCTTTTCTTGGATAAGAGAAATGAGGAGGGTTGTGAGTGTTGGATAAGTGTTATGGCTCCCAGAAATGGGACAAAAATAACTTAAATGACAGTGTGTTGTTAATTCTTTTTTTTCCAAATTAGATGCGAAGCAGAATAGATGCAGACTGTTAAGAAATAACTTTCTGGGAGTAGACCCAAGAAGAAGCCAGATTATGATAATGATGTATCAGTCAGGACTTTCCAGAGAAAGAGATCCAATAGGATATATGGATGGATAGATGGATAGAGATGCATATCTAGGATCTATGTATTATGTGTGTATGTATTTATCATCTATCTACCTACCTACCTACCTACCTACCTATGAAGAGAAGTATTTTAAGGATTGTCTCACAGGATTGTAGGGACTGGCAAGTCTGAAATCTGTAGGGCAGGCTGGCAGGCTGGAAACTCGGGCAGGAGTTGATGTTGCGGTGTTGAGGCAGAAACCTCTGTTTTTGTTCTCAAGGCCTTTAACTGATAAGATGCAACCTACTCACATTATCAAGGACAATCTTCTTTACTTACAGTCAACTGTTTGTAGATGTTAACTACATCTACAAAATATCTTCATAGCAACACCTAGAGATTAGTGTTTGATTAAATCACTGTGTAACAAGCAGCCTAGCCAAATTGACACATAAAACATAACAGATATCCTTCAGGTCTTTTCATTTGTCTCTATCATCTTCTAAGCTGGTACTATGTAACATTAAAGAGCAGCACCATCTGACCTAATGCTTATTTCAATTAAACAAATCAATTTTTTTTTATCATTAGCACATCTTTTTAGGCTCCAAGAAATGCCAATTTATCTAAATGTGGATACCTAACAAAACACATTGTTTAGTAATCTCTGTATACGTATGTATAACTATTATATATGTATATATAACTGTATATATACAGATATTATTTATATTTATGTATTTTTATATATTATAAAAGGTATATATTTTTCATTTTTCAATTACTACAACCGCTAAACCCATTAGGTCAGTAGAAAATGTGTTCCACTGGTGCCACTTCAGTCTGCTTTCTAAATCTCATGTCCATGGGCAACTGGATTTTATGTCTGTAATAAGAAGTCTGACTCCATTTTGATGTTTGATTACTAACGACTTTCAAGCCCACCCGTCTCTCTTCCTCTTTTGCCTCAGATGTGGGCAAGCTCATGAGAACGCCCAGATGCTTCCTTCTTTGGTGCAGGTTGGACGTCCAAACCACATAAGCTGTCATCCATGCCTAGGAACCCTCATTTATAGCCCTACCCCTTGACCACAATAAAAGCCAAAGCCAGTTGTCACTGCTTGCTCCCTCATGTCATTTTCAGACCTGCTTGATGGTCTGCACTGTTCTTCCCAGAAATTCTCACTATGTGAGTAATAAATCTTTTCATACCCTCCTGGTGGGTGTGTAGTGTCATTAATTTTGACATCTGAACCAATTTTGGGTGAGTGCGAGGGGGTCCAGCCTGCTTCTGTAAGGTGACCTACATGACATGTTTGCTTCTTAAAAATTCATTCTGAAAATAATCACTGGTAATGCTGCTTATCCTACTGAATGAAACACAGCATATCCTTTTTTAGGTTTAAAAATTATAAGCGAAGTTTCTCAAGGCAAAAATCTCCACCCTCCTTTATTAGTGAAATAGAAATAAAAATGAAAAAAGAAAAGAAATACATGCCTTTAAATGAACAAAGGTAGTAATTAGCTAACAGGGAAAAAATGAAAACAGAATATTTAGAAGTTGAAGAAAAATCACATTTTTGGTATGATATTTATAAAGTCCTTCATCTTACAATGATAAAATTTTGCAATATTTACATTTCGTTTTAAATTTAAATTTTAGTTTTCTATTAACAATTGCCAAAATACCATTGGGTTTTTTTTTCTTTTCTTTTTCCCCCAAGATGGCAAACTAGAGGCTTTTTTAGCATGTCTTTGCCACTTGGAAATAGCAAGATAATGCATAAAGATCAACTCTACAAGTTATTAATTCAAGTAGGGAAACAGGAATCCACTGCAATTATGAAGGGCATCCTAGATCCTGGAGAGGAGAACACAGGTAGGTAAACAGCCCCTGTGACGCCATCTGGCTGATAAAAGTGAGTGAAGAAGCCCCCAGTACATGAGAGAGGTAAATGGCCTCCCTCTGCAACTCACCTTTCCACTGGGGATCCAAGCAAGCCAGGCCAAGGAAGAACACTTTGTTTTTATCAAGCCCTGGAGCTAACGTGGACAGAGGCTTGGAGGTGCTAAGAGAGAAAGACACTGGGAAAAGCTGCAGACATTTTCCCAGTCCTGGGACGAAGAGCAGGATGCCATTTTTAATCCAGGTGCATAAAAATTCAGTCATTCTTCGAACTGGCAGCATGGGTGGGCAGGTATTTTTGTCTTGGGTTAGAGATTGGAATGCTTGCTCTGGAGTGGGGTAGGGGCCTCCATAGCCAGAATTGTGAAAAGTGCCTCAGCAGTATGCCCTAGAATTATGCTTTTCCTGGTCACAGGCCCGAGGCAGGAAGAGAGCTGGTACAGCTGCAGTTTCTCCTGGGCAATGAGACTTGCACTCAAGGCCATCTTGGTGACCTGGAATTGGTCTATGTGTGCTATTGTTGGGTGCCCCAGCTTATTCCCCTGAGATCATGGTGCAATGGAGCCCACTCTGCTCCACCCCCAGGCAGAAAGGCAGGCATTCAGAGCACCCACTTTTCTGGGGGAGCCTGGGCCACCATACCCTTCCTGGGCATAGATTGTGGTGCAAGGAGGCCCTCTACACTCCAACCTCAGGCAGATCTTCAGGCATTCAGAGCATCTGCTAACACAAACTAGCATCCTGAATGGCCCCATCCTTCCTGTGCAGAGATCCTTGTGCAGAGGTGCCTCTCTGCTATAACTCCAGTCAGACCTGCTTGATGGTCTGCCTTGTTCTTTCTAGAAATCCTCATTATGTGAGTAATAAATCTCTTCGCACACTCCTGGTGTGTGTGTGTGTGGTGTCATCAATTTTGAGGCAGAATTTCTGCTTCAGGAAGCCTCAGTTTTTGTTCTTAAGGGCTTTAACTGATTAAATAAAGCCCACCTAGATATCAAAGATGATCTTTTTTGTTTAAAGTCAACTGATTGTAGATCCATTGAATCAATTTTGTGTGGGGTGATGGAAGGTCCAGCCTGTTTCTGGAAGGTGATCTACATGCTATTCTTTTCTTATTTTAAATATTTATTCAAAATAATCACTGGTAATGCTACTTATCCTACTAAAATAAAAGCTGTAGCTATATCCCTAAAATACGAACTTTATAAAATCAGAGAAAACACAACATATGCTTTTCATGTTTAAAAACTATAAACCAAGTTTTACATGGCAAACCCCCTACCCTTCTTTATTGAAATATACAAATTTAAAGAAGAAGAAATATATGCCTTTAGATAAACAGACTGATAAGTCAAAGAGAAAAAACAAAAATAGAGGAGGAAGAAAATTCACAATTTTAGTATGATATTTATAAAGTCCTTTATCTTACAAGTATAAAATTTTGCACTATTTACCTTTAGCTTTTTATTTAATTTTAAGTTTTATTTTTACAATTTCTGAAATAGCATTTATATTAAAAAAATCTTAGCCATTTGAATTACTAAAGTAATATATGCTTGTTGCATAATTCATAAAGCATAAAGTATCAAAAATGAAGTGAACATAAACCCCCTCCCAACTATTTACATTGCTACTATTTCCTTATCATAGTCACACGTATCATCATATATTCATGTTACAGCACTGACAATTTTATTTTATTTTTGAGATGGAGTTTTGCTCTTGTTGCCCAGGCTGGAGTGCAATGGTGTGATCGCAGCTCACCACAACCTCTGCCCCCTGGGTTCAAGTCATTCTCCTGCCTCAGCCTCCCAAGTAGCTGGGATTACAGGCATGTGCCACCATACCCGGCTAATTTTGTATTTTTAGTAGAGGTGGGGTTTCTCCATGCTGGTCGGGCTGGTCTCAAACTCCCGACCTCAGGTGACCCGTCCACCTCGGCCTCCCAAAGTGTTGGGATTATAGGCATGAGCCACCGTGGCTGGACAGTACTGAGAATTTTAAAAATAAAAATGGATTCATGCTGCAAATATTCTATAACTTAACATTTTAACTTTAACAGTCCTTCCAGGCTAATAACTGTAGCATTGTTTTATTCTTTCATTTTATTGAATTCTTTCTCTAGTTTTGGACATTTAAATTATTCTAAAGGGTTTGCCATGACAGTCGTCGTTCAATACTCATTCTATTTCCATCACAGCATTTTTATTTCTAGATGAATTCCCAGAATTGAAACTGCTGTGTTAAAACTTATATACATATTTCAATTTGAGAAAATATATCCTGAAATAGAACATTTGAAATTGCTACCAACAATGAACACACAATAGTAACCATTCCTTCTCTCGTTTACCTGCTCTGGATGCTTTTGTTTTTTCCATTTTTGCCAATATAATAGATAAAAAGGTGATTTTACTCCATGTGTACAATTCTGAACTCTTTTGAGGGGACTTTCCTTTTCTCAATTTCTTCTTTTATGAATTTTCTGTTCATTTTGCCCATTTTTTTCTTAGACTTTAGACTTTTGTTATTACCTTGTGGGAACTTTTTATGTATTTACAATATTAATCCTTTTATTTTGTACACATTTATTTGTTATATTTTTCTCTGTAAGAACCATAGAGTCTCAGCACAAATGATTTCATACACTCCCCTGCCACCACATTGCAAAACTTAAAAAGCTAACATTGTTTCTAGCGGCTCAAATCCACATCTCTAGAATGATTTATCCTACCCCTCCTTAAAGTGACTCCCTGAGAAAACTTAAGGCTGCCAAAAGAGTTTGCTGTTTGTTCTAGCCGACAGCTGAAGATGTCTCTCTGACCATCTTTTCTTAGAGCATTTACTCAAAAGGGCTTACAACTGCAAATCTTTCCTTTGTCCCTTTGAGATGTTTATGTATCTCCTAAAACTCATGATTGTCTTTCTGAAAGACCTGCTAGCTATTCCTTTAAAATGTAATCATCAGGAAGGATAGAGCCTCTGTCTCCCAGTCTCTTTGGGAGGACAGAACCCTGACTTCCATAATTGCCACTTAATAGACATAGTTGGGCTGATCAGCATTTACGCTGACCAGCCCTTGCAATTTTGTCAACTATCCAAGTTTACTGAGCTCCTGTTTACTACCTTCTCTAGTCCCTCATTCTCTCTTTAAAACATCTCTGTACAAATCAAAGTTGAGTTTAGTTCACACCTAGACTTCTTCCCTATTGCGATGGTATATTACTGTTTAAAATCTGCCCTTCCCACTTTAACTAGTGTTTGGCTTTGTTTGTCTTTGACACAACCATGTAACAGAATGAAGAAATAATCTAATTGTCCATAATCCTGATGTTAAGAATAGGCAGATAGCTAGACATGAGCAGGGATGGGGAGCACCTGAAAAAAAGGAGGTCTGGAGAATCTCATCCCAGAGACCATCCAAGACATTCTTGCTAGATATGAGCAGGGAGGAGGGAAAATACCTATGCAGAAAGGAATGCCCTTTAAGATGCCCAGTAATCACTTGCTCTGCAATTAACCTGTCAGAATGTAGATAGCTCTGTGATGCTAAGGACGGAAAGAGGGCAAAGGAGAAATTCTTAAGAGATATGCAGGTGCAGTAAGTACAGATTTGACTATTGTACAAATTTCCTGGGGTGGGGGTAATGAGCAAGGCATCCATGAGGTAGAATTCATATCCAACACTGTGCCCATGTATGTACACCCACTTATAGCGAGAAAGAGTCCCACAAAGCCTGGGTGGGAACTAGGCAGGGACGAAGGCAGCAGGGATTTAGGGCAGGAGTGGGAAAACCAGACAAAAAAGGTGGGTACTTAGGACAGAGGCAGGAACTTCAAGGAAAAAATCAGACATCATAAAAACCCTATGTAGAACTCTCAGGGCTGCTGACTCATTCTCTTTCAACAGCCTACTCTGTCTCATCCTTCAGAGTATACTGCCCTTTTAAATAAACACTGCTACTGCTACTGCTGCTGCTCCCAGCCTAGTCAACCTGCTCCTCTCTAGGAGTGTACTCTTATCTTCTTAATGACTCTTTTGCTTACATTACTAATTGTCTCTTGGCTGAATAATTTCCCCCAAGTTAGACAGGAATAGGAATTGAGAATTCTGCATCTCAGTAACACTGAGACACTGACAAGTATTATTAAACTCACTTAGACTCTTGATCTCAATTTTGCATCTCAAAAATGTATTAAGGTTGCCAATAAAATGCTTCTCCCCATTTTACAGATACTGGAAATGATAAAATAAATTGGCCAAAGTTTTGAATAATGTGTTTGTAGGAGATGGAGATGTAGAATCCTGTCTTTGGCAAAATTCCTCTTGAGTATATTTTCCTCAGAAATAATTTGCCTCATCCCTAACTTTTTCTCAAAGCACAATCACTCTTAATAGCTGAATTTTGCTGTTCTAAAGATGATGAAAGCCAGATTATTTAGGTTTCTGTCTTGACAACAAAAGCCCAATTAACTGAGTAAAAAGACAAAAATGCTTGGTTCTATCTATAGAAGGATGAATTTCTACCAGTTTCCACTGAAGGCTTGAAAATGAAAATACCTTGTGGCTAACATAATTTGAATAATTGTCAGTCATTTGATTCTATTATTCTGGTGAAGGCAGAAAATTTAAATTGCTGAACAGTACTCCAACCTCCTAATATAGACTTTATTGAACAGATTCTGCTCTCTGGGGATATAGGGAGATATCTCATACCATTCAGAATAGATTCCTTACTGGGATGTTTGAGACACTAGGTACCCTTCATTATTAGTGTATGTTCTTATAATTTGCCTCAGCATATAAATTAAATCCCATTTAAATATCTTAAATAAAAGAAAGACTGAGTTTTAGGAATGTGAACATGAACAACTGATTCAAGTTTGTTAAAATTATTTTCTGCCTCCTACTTAGCTGAACTATTTTTGGGTTCATCCTGAGGGTAGAGCTGATTGAATATATGAACGGAGCCTACTTATAAAATCTGGGAGTTTGGAAAAAGGAGTATTAGTTTTAGGCAAGACAAAATGAAAGGAAGTAATTCTAAAATAAAATTATACTTTTATATTTTATGGTTATTTTAGTAAAGTATAATTTTAATTGTATCATTATTTTGAATTAAAGTGATATTTAAAAATTATATCACTATTATATATTATATATATATTTTAAAATTATATCACTCTATAGAAGGTCCTTGAATAACATCGTTTCCTTCAACATCAGTTTGTTTTAACATCGATGAGAAAAATTGTTTCTCTGCTGAGGCCACTGTCTATGTGGAGTTTTCATGTTCTATTCACATACGTGTGGGTTTTCTCCAGGTACTCGCATTACTTCCCACATTCCAAAGATGTGACCATTCAGTTCACTAGCCTGTCTAAATGGTCCAGACTGAATGAGTATGGGTGTGTGTGAGTGCTCTGCAATGGGATGGAATCCTGTCCAGGGTGAGTTCCTACCTTGCACCCTAAGGTGTTGGGATAGGTTTGGCCACCTAAGACCCTGAACTGGATTAAGTGGGTTGGGAAATCAATGAATGAATGAATATAAAAGATTGTAAAATAAAAATTCAGAAAGTCTAGAGTAATCACACAAATGCATGACAATAAATGATGTGGTATGAAAGTGCTCATCAATCCCTCCATATTTGTGGTTGTTTTTGAACTGTGTGGTGGTAGGAGGTGCTCCTTACAATTTTCACTTTGCAAACATTTATTCCTTGATTTAAGAAACCCACTACCACTACAACTGCCATCACTACTGGTTCAACAAAAATTGGGTAAATAATTGTCTAACTTGTTTTTATCAATCTTCAATGAATGTATAGCTCACATTTATTGCAGTGCTTAATATTAAAAGTGTTTTAGGTCTTCATTTAGAAGTTTGGTGATTTTTTTTGTGACCAGAAGTGTGACATAGGAACTTTTGTTTATATTAATTAGCCTATTGTAAAATTGGTTGTGTTATATGTCATTTTGCTTAAAGTTGCAATTTCCAAGAACCTGTTGTCGACGTTGTGAGGACTTACTGTAACTGAATTACATAATTACAAAATTATACCTTGACTTTTATCACTATTATTTTTTTAAATTATAATTTTAATGTTGAGTTAATGGTAAAACCATATGGACTAATTACTTCAAGTTACTTAAAACATGATAATTTGATTGTTCATCTCAGGGACAAAGAACTATAAAACACCAGAAACTGTTTTCTATAATCACACTATTTAGCATGGTTTTGGTTTTGTTATTCTGAGGCCATTGTATATAAACTTTAGGATAAGCTGAATGAATAATTAGGAGAACAATAATTTTTAGTTTGGGAGAAAGACTATTGTATTAGTCTGTTTTCATGCTGCTGATAAAGACATACCTGAGACTGGGTAATTTATAAAGAAAAAGAGGTTTAATGGACTCACAGTTCCATGTGGCTGAGAAGGCCTCACAATCATGATGGAAGGTGAAAGACATGTCTTACGTGGTGGCACATGAGAGAGAATGAGACCCAAGTGAAAGGGTAAATCCCTTATACAATAATCAGATCTCATGACACTTATTCACTACCATGAGAACAGTATGGGGGAAACCACCCTCATGATTCAGTTATCTCTCAGTGTGTCTCTATCACAGCATGTGGAAATTATGGGAGTTATAATTCAAGATGAGATTTGGGTGGGGACACAGCCAAAACATATCAGCTATCCAGGTGTAATATCAGCATTTAAGTGAACCCTGTAGTTCTGAATTTGAATTTTAAGTATTAGTATGAACTCAGAATACATTTCATCTTAAAAACTGGACTAAACAAAGCAAAAGTCAAACATCCACTTACCTCTAAGTGGATAAATCAGTGGTAATTCATCTAATGAAAAGGCCCCAAAACAATGGCCAACACTGTAGCAAAGACCGCTTGGTATTATTCAGTTTTCACACTGCTATAAAGAACTATCTGAGACTGGGTAATTTATGAAGAAAAAAGATTTAATTGACTCACAGTTCTGCATGGCTGGGGAGGCCTCAGGAAACTTAACTCATGATGGAAGGTTGGGGAAGCAAGGACCTTCTTCACATGGTGGCAAGAGAGGGTCGGGGGGAACTGCCAAATACTTTTAAACCATCAGATTTCACAAGAACTCACCCACTATCATGAGAACAGCATGGGGGAAGCTGCACCCATGATCCAATCACCTCCCACCATGTCCCTCCCTTGCCACATGGGGATTACAATTCAACATGAGATTTGGGTGAGGACACAGAGCCAAAGCATATCATTCCACCCCTAGCCCCTCCCAAATCTCATATCCTTTTTACATTTCAAAACCAATCATGCCTTCCCAACAGTCCCTCAAAGTCTTAACTCATTGCAGCATTAACTAAAAAGTCTGAGTCCAAAGTCTCACCTGAGACAAGGCAAGTCCCTTCCACGTATAAGCCTGTAAAATAAAAGACAAGTTAGTTACTTCCAAGATACAATGGGGGTACAGGTATTGGGTAAATGTTCCCATTCCAAACTGGAGAAATTGGCCAAAACAAAGTGGTCAGAGGCCCCATGCAAGTCCAAAACCAGGCAAGGCACTAATTAAATCTTAAAGTTCTCCAGTAATCTCCTTTGACTCCATGTCTCACATCCAAGGGACAGTGATGCAAAAGATGGGTTCCCAAGGTGTTGGGCAGTTCTGCCCCTGTGGCTCTGCAGGATACAGCCCCCAAGCCTCCTTTCACAGGCTGACATTGAGTGCCTGTGGCTCTTCCAGATGCACGGTGCAAGCTGGCAATGAATATATCATTCCAGGGTCTGGACAACTGTGGCCTTCCTCTCATAGTTCCACTAGGGAGTGTCCCAGCAGGGACTCTGTGTGGAGGGTCCAATCCCACATTTCCCCTCTGCATTGCCCTAGCAGGCATTCTCCATGAGGGCTTGACCTCTACAGTGGACTTCTGCCTGGACATGGAGTCATTTCTGTACATCCTCTGAAATCTAGGCAGAGGCTCTCAAACCTCAGATCTTGTTTTCTGTGCACCCACAGCCCCAACACAACATGGAAGCTGACAAGACTTGAGATTTTCACCCTTTAAAACAGAGCCATGTCCCAAGGCTGCACAGAGCAGGGGCGCCTTGGCCCATGAAACAATTTTTCCCTCATAGTCCTCTGGGCCTGTTAGGGAAGAGCTTCTGTGAAGATTCCTGAAATGTCCTGGAAACATTTTTTTCCATTATCTTGGCTATTAACATTCTGCTTCTCATTACTTATGCAAATTTCTGTAGCAGGCTTGAATTTCTTTCCAGAAAATGGGTTTTTCTTTTCTACCACATGGTACAGCTGCAAATTTTCCAAACGTGTATGCTCTGCTTCCCTTGTAAACATAAGTTCCAATTTCAAATCATCTCTTTGTGAATGCATATGACTGTGTGCTTTCAGAAACAGCCAGGCCAAATCTTGAATGCTTTGCTGCTTAGAAATATCTTCTGCCAGATACCCTAAATTATCTCTCTCAAGTTCAAAGTTCCACAGATCTGTAGGGCAGGGGCAAAATGCCACCAGTCTCTTTGCTAAAGCATAACAAGAGTGACTTTTGCTCCAGTTTTTAATAAGTTCCTCATCTCCGTCTGAGACTACCTCAGCCTGGCCTTATTGTCCATATCACTATCAACATTTTGATCACAATCATTTATTAAGTCTCTAGGAAGTTCCAAACTTTCCCACATCTTTATGACTTCTTTTGGCCCTTCAAACTATTCTAACCTCTGCCCATTACCTAGTTCTAAAGTTACTTCACATTTTTCAGGGTATCATTATATCAGTATCTTATTCCTGGTACCAATTTTCTGTATTTTGTCTATTTTCATACTGCTATAAAGAACTATCCAAGCCTAGGTAATTTATGAAGAAACAAGTGTTTAATTGACTCACAGTTCTGCATGGCTGGGGAAGCCCCAGGAAACTGACAGTCATGGTAGAAGATGAAGGAGAAGCAAGGACCTTCTCCACATGGTGGCAGGAGGCAGTGGGGTGGTGGGGGGACACTGCCAAACACTTTTAAACCATCAGGTTTCTTGAGAACTCACTCACTGTCATGAGAACAGCATGGGGGAAACCACCCCCATGATCCAATCACCTCCCATCAGGTCTCTCTCTCTCAAGATATGGGAATTACAATTTGAGATGAGATTTGGGTGGAAACACAGAGCCAAATCATATCACACTCCTATTGCATGAGCTCTTTCATCACCTATGAAAGAAATCAGGGGTGTTTGGAGAAATGTCTAGTATATAAAATGAGCCTTGAATGTCTTGCTAAACAAAACTGAGAAAATGATCAAAGGACTCAGAAGCCATTATTAAGAGACTTCCACTGGCAAAAGATGAAATAGATTGAACGTCACTAAGACTAATAGCATGAGTTTTTTATTCTACTAAAAATCATTGGTCACATTTGGAGGATACTAGAGAGATGATATATTATTTTCAAAAATGGTAAATAAAGGGAAATAGTTGAGCATTTCTCTTGCCTTTCATTTATAAATCAATACACCAGGACAATCGAATAGTTGATGAGAGAACATTTCTCTATATAGAAGTTTCCAGCTAACAACTGAAGAAGGAAAAATAGATTGAGAGCATCACCATTTTGGAAACCTTAATGAAGTAATGAATGTAATCAAGGATTATCAGCAGAGGTTAACATGCAAAATGAGAAACAACCAGATATTTTATGACTTATGATTGTGCTCAACATAACCTGTGAAATATTCTTGCCAAAGTTCAACCCTGAATATGATTACTCCTCTAGATCTAGCTACTAATTTGTGGGAAACACATGATAGGGGACTGTCTTATGCAATGTGGGTATAATCATCAAGATTAAGACTCTGGGAAACTATAGAAGGAGTAACCCAGTTTCTTCAACAAACTAATTTCAATGAAGGAAAGAGAGTAAGTTATAGATTAAAAGAAAATTAAGAAACAAACTGATTTGAAATGTATACCTTATTTGGATTCTGATTCCTACAAACAAACTATAAACTACTTACCTGCATATTGCTTTACTGGGAAAAATCTTAGCAGATGATACTTCCTTACATTTGTAGAGCAGAATGTATTTTATGTCTTTTATTAGTATAGATAACTGGCCCTATATCATCTAATAGATAGTATTTTTCATCATGGAGATGAATTATTATAGGTCCAGATTTTTGTATATGTCTCTAATCCTGCTAGGGAGTCTAATCATACCCTTGTGGTCCTATACTTCAGCCACACAAACTGCAGCTTTAGTGACATCACACATGTGGAAACCCTCTCTAGAGGCTCACCAGACCAATATTTCTCCTGAACCTTCAATACATTATGATAGATGGCACACTCAGAGTAATTGTAGTTTAATAAAGTCTCTTCAATAAATGGTTCTGGAAAAACAATATCTATATGCAGAAGAATAGAAGAAGACCACCTACTTCTAACAATATACAAAAATCAAATGAAAATTAAAGAATTAAATCTAAGACCCTGAGCTATGAAGCTACTACAAGAAAACTTTGGGAAAAATCTTCAGGACATTGACCTGGGCAAAGATTTTTTGAGTAATACTCCATAAGTACAGGCAACCAAAGCAAAAAATGAACAAATGGGATCACATCAAGTTAAAAAGCTTCCACACAACAAAGGAAACAGTTAAAGTGAAGAGACAACCCAAGAATGGGAGAAAATATTTGCAAACTACCCATCTGAATGGGATTAATAATCAGAATATATGAGGAGCTCAAACAACTCTATAGAAAAAATATAATAATCTGATCAAAAAATGGGCAAAAGATTTGAGTAGACATTCCTCAAAAGAAGACATGCAAATGGTAAACAAATATATTGCAAGGTACTCAACATAATTGATCATCAGATAAATGCAGATCAAAAACTACAATGAGATATCATCTCCACCTCAATTAAAATGGCTTCTTTTTCCAAAAGAGAGGCAATAACTAATGCTGGTGAGAATGGGAAAGAAAAAGAATCCTCATGCACTGTTGGTGGGAATATAAACTAGTGCAAACACTATGGAGAACAGTTTGGAGGTTCCTCAAAAAACTAAAAATGGAGATACTATATAATCCAGCAATTTCACACCTGGGTATATACCCAAAAGAAAATAAATCCGTGTATCAAAGAAATATTTGCACTTTCATATTTGTTGTAGCAATGTTCACAATAGTCAAGATTTAGAAGCAACCTGAGTCGACAAACAGATAAATGAATAAAGAAAATGTGGTACTTATACACAATGGAATTACTATTCAGCCATGAAAAGAATGAGATTTCATCATTTGCAACAACATAGATGGAACTGGAAGTCATTGTGTTAAGTGAAATAAGCCAGAAACAGAAAGACAAACATCACATGTCCTCACTTATTTGTGGGATCTAAAAATCAGAACAATTGAACTCATGGTCATAGAGAGTAGAAGGATGATTACCAGAGGCTGGGAAGGGTAGTGGGAAGAACGTGGGTGTTGGGGTGAAGGATGTGGGGATGGCTAATAGGTACAAAAAATAGAATGAATGAATAAGGCCTACTATTTGATTGTGCAACAGGCTGACTATAGCCAATAATAGTTTAATTGCACATTTTAAAATAACTAAGAGTATAATTGGATTGTTTGTAACACAAAGATAAACGCTTGAGGGGATGGATGTCTCATTTTCCATTATGTGATTATTACACATTGCATGCTGATATGAAACATCTCATATCTCATGCACCCCATCAATATATACACCGTGTACCCACAAAAATTAAAAATAAAATTATTTTAAAAAATAAAGAGAATATCGGCTGGGCGTGGTGGCTTACACCTGTAATCCCAGCACTTTGGGAGGCCGAGGCAGGTGGATCACGAGGTCAGGAGATCGAGACCATGGTGAAACCCCATCTCTACTAAAAAATACAAAAAATTAGCTGGGCGCCCTGGTGGGCGCCTGTAATCCCAGCTACTCAGGAGGCTGAGGCAGGAGAATGGCATGAACCTGGGAGGTGGAGCTTGCAGTGAGCCGAGATTGTGCCACTGCACTCCAGCCTGAGCAACAGAGCGAGACTCTGTCTCAAAAAAAAAAAAAAAAAAAAAAAGAAGAAAAAAAGAATGTCAAGAAATAAATGGTCAGGGTTTAGGGAAACCAGCAAGAGATAGCGTATCCCACACTTGTCAAAGCAAGAAACACCATGTAGATTGCCATAATCCACACTGGCCTCATTAAGGATAGCCTTCAGTGGAAGGAAAAGGTTAAATCCATCTATAACCACTATTAGATGATTCTTTTCAATATGGAGAAGTGGAATAAGTTAGTCCCTGGGAAAAAAAATTAACTCTTATTCATTAAGAATATTGTATTTGATACTTTTCTTTGCCCTCCAAGACTCTTCAGTCTTCTGCCTCATTCTGGAGATGTTAAGCTGACTAAGTTGTGGAGTGGCTAGTCTGACAGTGAGTACATATTTTGTAAATTAAAGCTTCCCCATATTTTAAAATACCTGATTTTAAAAAAGTTTGATTGAATTCTGTGTCCATTCACATTATCACAATAATTTTCACCATATTTGTCAGTGGATGAAAAGAAGAACTATTAGATTTAAAAAATTCAGTTGTAACTTCTTAAGGTTGAATTGAAGGTTTAGTTTTATTTTTGTCTCTGTCTTATAAAACAATGTTTCTCATGTATAGACAGTATTCAGAATATGAAGAGAATATTCTAAATAATGGACTGTGTATAGCCATTTCAAACCCCAAACTTGTGTGTGCAGAATCAAGCTCAAAGTTATTAAAGTTTTTGAAGTATTTGCTTGAATGTTTTATACATATTTAATATTATACATCTTCCCTAATAGTCTTTTTTTCTTATAATTGCATAATGTTAAGAAATAGAATAAATTTGCATCAAACCATCTAAATATTCCCCTAAATCACCACCAGTTTACACCAGCATAATATCGAATTTTGTCATTTGCTATATATGTCTTGAAATAAAAACCTTTGTGAAGTACCACAACAGATTGCATTTTTATTTTTATTTTTATTTTTTTATTATACTTTAGGTTTTAGGGTACATGTGCACAATGTGCAGGTTTGTTACATATGTATCCATGTGCCATGCTGATTTCCTGCACCCATTAACTCATCATTTAGCATTAGGTATATCTCCTAATGCTGTCCCTCCCTCCTCCCCCAATCCCACAACAGTCCCCGGAGTGTGATGTTCCCCTTCCTGTGTCCATGAGTTCTCATTGTTCAATTCCCACCTATGAGTGAGAACATGCAGTGTTTGGTTTTTTGTCCTTGTGATAGTTTACTGAGAATGATGTTTTCCAGTTTCATCCATGTCCCTACAAAGGACATGAACTCATCATTTTTTATGGCTGCATAGTATTCCATGGTGTATATGTGCCACATTTTCTTAATCCAGTCTATCGTTGTTGGACATTTGGGTTGGTTCCAACTCTTTGC